>NC_142949.1:22408837-22481337 GCF_046866305.1 Octopus bimaculoides | reverse complement strand
CGAAATTTGATTTTCTGTTCATCATAATTATGTATATGTGTGTGAGGTGGGGACTGAGGGGCATCTTGCTATTCATTTCAAATACTTTTGCTTTCCACATTGATTTATATATTTAATTTATTTTAAAATCACTATTTTGCCATATGTCTTTTCTCTCTTTCTTTCCCTTGCTCTTTCCACTTTCTCTCTTTCTCTCTCTCTCCTCTCTCTCTCTCTCTCTCTCTCTCTCCTCTCTCTCTCTCTCTCTCCTCTCTCTCTCTCTCTCTCCTCTCTCTCTCTCTCTCTCTCTCTCACACACTGTTTTTCATTCAAGGAGTCTTCAGTTCTGCTTTTCCTGTTGGCCTGAATCTTGTCCATATTTGTACTTTTGGCTTGCTATACTTGGCATTAAACTTGTTGCAAAAATGTGTACTGCGTCTGTTAGTTCCCTTTTTATCCTTTTGACTAAATATAATGTGGGGTGTCCATGATTGGAATCAACCCCTGGACAACACTTGGAAACTATTCTCTCATCAATACACTACTTTCACGAATATTTTTCAATGTTTTTGACCCAATTTCTGTTCTCATTCATTGCATGTATGTTCACATACATTATCGTCTGTATTGTAGAGAGTACATAAATGTCTCTTGTGTGTCTGTCTCATCATTTAAAATCTTGGATGGCGTGATCAGAGCTGGCAAGGTAGGGGACTGCACCGGACTCCAGTCTGATTTGGCATGGTTTCTACAGCTGCATGCCTTTCCTAATGCCAACCACACTTTACAGAGTGTGGTACCACACAGACACTGTGGTACGTGGTACCACACAGACACTTTTACATGGTACCACATTGATGCTTTTACGTGTTGCCTCACAGGTGCTTTTATGTGGCACCACATGAGCACCTTTATGTAGCACCATCATGAGTGCTTTACACCACCAGAAGGATCAGTCTTAGCACTCCTGCTGCAGGGCATGGGTCTACTTGAATATGGCCAGGTGCCAGACATCGTGATCCTTTGTCATCTCGCCTGAAAGGTTCAGCTTCCTGAGGTTGTTCTTCAATACTTCATCCCATGTCTTCTTAGGTCTGCCATTTCCACTTGTTCCATCCACTTTAGAGGTCAGCACTTCTTTATGGAGCTGTCGACATCCATCCTCACCACATGACCAACCCATAGCAGTCTTCTCTCTTGCACACAACAACCAATTCCCCTTATGCCTAACTTCTCTCTTAAAACACTAGCACTCTGTTGGACATGTACACTCACATGTACACATCCAGTGTAGCATACTAACCGCACATCGTCAGTCCTCTCATCCTTCCAACCATCCACCAATTCAACCTTGATATTACCTTACCATTACAATCAATCAGTTTTATGATCCAACTGTATTACTTGCCAGTATTTTTAAATCTATCCTGTGTCACTGTGTATTTGTAAATCTATTTGTAATTTAAACGAGAACTGAACAGGGAATGGGATAGGACATGATACAGTGTGATGGGAATGGGAACTGGAAATAACCCCTGCTTTTCTGGGTATTACTGGGTAATTCAGCTAGTATATATATATATATATATATATATATATATAGGAATTAAAGGAACTTTTATTTATATGCATTTTGCTCCATTTATTATTATTATCCATATCTTCTCAAAATGTATCACTTTAACTTGGTATCTCTACCTGTAAAACGGCTGTGATATCTTGTTTTTTAGTGTAATTTTGCTACCTCTGGTAACTATTAACATATTTAAATTATCAAAGGTTTTAATAACTGAGATAATATTAATATATACATAAACTAATATATATTATATTATATGTATTTATTTTCTCCTAGTAATAAATAACTCTTCTTCGAAACATATGTCGGAATAAAAGTATGCAGTTATAATATGCGTTTCATTCCATAAATTAAATTATGTAATTGATTTTATTAGCGTATGGCTGTTTCTGCTACAGGATGCAGTATGCTCAGAGCTGAGTGCTTGTGCATCACTTTATAGCTTACCCAGAGCTTCTATAGGTTGTAAGCTAATGGAGTTGATTACATAATTGATTACATAATTCCTGTTCTCATGCCATTCATTTAATTTTATATTACACTCTGTCGTTGACTAACACCTTATTCTGAAACACATGTATGCATATGTTGAGTTCTAACACCAAGTTATTAACATTGGTATGCCTAAGCAAAATGTATATATATATATATATATATATATATATATAATCTTCACTGAAATTGTTTCAATCAGAGTTGTTCACTTCTGTATGTAATACTAAGTACAAAGTGTGTGTTAGGTCTCATATTTTTTTTCTTAATCTTTCTTTTCTTAACTATAATAATTCTTAATCAAATTATCGTGTGTGTGTGTGTGTGTGTGTGTGTGTGTGTGTGTGTGTGTGAGTGTATGTGGTGTCTTTACATCACGTAATAGTTGTAAGTAGTTGTCACCCTCGTTAAAGCAGTGTCATTCAAACATCATCATCATCTAGCATCCATTTTCCATGCTGGCATGGGTTAGACAGTTTGATTGGAGCTGGTAAGCCAGAGAGCTGTACCTGACTCCAGTTTGGTTTGGCTTGGTTAACATGGCTGGATGCTCTTCCTAACACCAACCTCTCCAAGAGTGTAGTGGATGTCTTTTACATATCACCAGGACAGGTGCTTTTTATGTGTCACTGGCACAGGTGCCTTCTACTCCTACATGTCACTGGCACTGGCCATGACTACAATTTTACTTGGCTTGACGTATCTTCTCAAGCACAGCAAATCGCTAAAAGGTCTCAATCACTTGTCATCACTGCCATGAAACACATCATTCAAAGATCATGGAAACATATCTGGTCTTGGGGAAATATTAGTTTACTTGAAAACAGGTGAGGGTTAGCAGCAGGAAGGGCATCCATCCGGCTGTAGAAAATCTTCTTCAATGAATTTTGTTGGATATATGCAAGCATGGAAAAGTGAACATTAAAACATTGATGGTGTTGTGTATGTTGAAATATATTTATTGGAAAGAAAATAATTATGATCGTCATCGGTTGTGCTTTTGTTTGAAAATGGAAGTTTATGGAACATGCTGTAAATAGCAAATTATACTTGGACAGCTGATTAGCTTAATGAGTAAGAACAGCACTGTTTAGTGGTTATGGTGGTTATGGTAATGATGTTTGTGTGAAAGAAATTAGAACAAAAACAAAAGGTTTTGAGAGTGTGGGTGGATTAATATAGAAAGAAGTGCAATTTTATGAGTGGGTATTAGGATGGCGGTGGGGAGCTTTGACAGGTCAGTCATTGAAGAATGGAAGTTTTAGAACTTTATATATGTTTGTGTATGAAATGTGTGAAAGAGTATTCATATGTGTGTGTGTGTGAGAGAGAGAGAGGTTCTACTTGGCTCAGACAACTTGTGTGTGAGACAACTTGTGTGTGAGACAACTTGTGTGTGCAAGAAAGATAATGCATGTGTACGAAAAAGTGTAGTTATATGTATTTGTGTGTGGAAATATGTTCTTTTTTTTTTTAATTTAGAGAAATAGCAGGACTCATGCCACTTTTCAATGCCTCCAAAGGCTGATAATGAGAAGGAAGAAAGTTATCTGAAGGCTCTGGGGTGCCACCAGCAGAGTCTACTCTTGGTATTAAACCAAGCAACAGGTTGAGTCTACCACCTTAAATTTGAGTAAGAGAGAGATTATCTTCTTAATCTGAATGTGTGTTTGTATGTGCGTGTGAGAGACTATGCTAATCAGCTGTGTATCTGTATAGCTGCACATGTGTGAATATGGGCATGAGGATGTGCACATAGATGCACATATAAATGTAAATGCATATGAGTGTTTGTGTTTCTAAATATGTGCACACAGATATGAATACCCAGCTAGCAGCTGAATTGTATGACATTCAAAAGATGTTGGGTAATTTAGAAGAGAAATAGCTTGTAAAATCTGTGTTAACAGTACCTGTTTACTTATATATAAATATTGCATACAAATATTTCAGAATTTATTAGAAATAAAATGTTGCTGTATTGATCGATAACAAATATTATAGAAACTTTCAGTCTGTATAAGATGGTGAATAGTGATATGGTTTTGTGGGGTTTGTTTTGTAGCTTTTGAGTCAGCCTGCCACAGACAAATGTACATTCATGAATATGTATTAGCTCTATCCTTGCATATATGTATGTATCTTTGTTAATGGATCTTTCAACCAGAAGTTCAATTTTAAAAGCAGCAGAATTATTTTTGTTTGTATTTATGTCCATTTTCCATGCTAGCAAGGGTTAGATCAGAGGTCACCAAACTTTTTTCATGGTGGGCCAGATAACTGAGAGAATGACGAGCATGGGCCGAATAACCATTTTGCTCAATACAATACAGTGAATACATGAAGAATAAAGACAGCCAACATATCTATTTATCAAAATGTTATGAAAGAAGTTGATGTTAGCAATAACATAGTTATATCATACTCAGTGTGCACATGTCTGAATCTCACAAACTAAGCAGCAAAAAAGTTTAATGAGATTTGTGAGACTGGTGTTTAGCTTTTAACATATCAATATTTGCTCTGGAATTGCTGCATCCAACCAAGAGAATTGCTTTCAAGTGTTCATCAGTCAACCTTGTGCTGACTTCACATACTTTATTTTGCTCACAAACATATGTTATTCCAAACACTGATGCCATACCAGAGGCAAATGAACCCTCATTACAGGTACTTACACAAAGGTATAGTGTGGCAGTGGGCTGGATGAATTGACCTCGTGAGCCAGATCTGGCCCACAGGCCTTAGTTTGGTGACCCATGGGTCAGATGATTATATTATCAAACTGTTGTTTGACAGCTGGTTGCCCCATCCTGACACTAAGCTTTACTTGTTTTTCAAGTAAGAGATAGCTTATTCCACATGCCTCTGAAAGTGCAAAGCCAGCAAATGGATACATTGACAGTTGAAATGAGAGCAGTGTCACAAAACACACACACAGGTACACCTGCATAGTTATATGCTCACACATGTGCACATACACAAACATGCATACACACATGCGCACACACACACACACACACACACACACACACAATAGGCTTCTTTCAGTTTTTCATTTGCCAAATTCACTCATAAGGCTTTGTTTAACCCAGATCTTATCCTAGTTACTGAACTCAAAACTATGCAGTTAGTTGGAAAGTGGACCCCTTCATCCCACAGCAATATATGAACCTCCCTACTAATTAAATTGTAGTGTATCTGAATATCTCACAGATACTTGTATCTTTTAACATAACTTTCAAGCAGACTTGACATGACACATTGTGTGAACATGGCTGGGACTTTAGATTGGATTCATCTCATCCAATTTTTGCATAATTTCTGTCCACCCATTTTTACTGACATGGCATGGGTTAATCCTGAGTTATGGTAAAAGATACTTGACCAATGTGCTGCACTAGAATTGAACCTGATACTTGATTATTGCAAGGCAGCCTTCTTAACCACACAGCCAAATGAACTTCTTGTTTATATATCCACATAAAAAGCACCTAGTACACTCTGTAAAGTGGGTGACATTAGGAAGGGCGTCCAGCTGTAGAAACCATGATAAAGCAGACAGCTGGAGCTTGGTGCAGTTCTCCAACTTGTCAGCTCCTGTCAAACCATCCAACCCATGCCAGCATGGAAAGTGGACATTAAATGATGATAATGATGATATATGTACTGGGTACTTTTTATGTGACACCAGTGCCATTGCTTTTTATGTGACACCACCTCTTTTTGTATGGCACCAGCACCAATACATTTTATGTGGTACCATCACTGGTGCTTTGTACATGGCACCAGCACCAACAGGGTCACAAGCAACTTGCAAGACAAAAATACCTTCAGCTGGGAGGAGAGAGTAGTAGTGAGGCAGGGTGGCTTTGTGCCATTTGATGAGAGATTAGAGATATGGAGGGACAGGGGTAAGTGTCCTGCAGCAGAATAGACACAAGAGTACTCTATTGTAAATGAATGGAGGGTGGGTTAAGGAGTAAGACAAAGAGAGTGGGTGAGTGAGTGGGTAAGATAAAGAGAACGATAGTGAGAGATGATGGTAGCGAAGATGTGTCGGGGGGGGGGATACCCTTGATGGACAGTGGGTGTGGTGAGAATAAGAGGGATGATGCAGAAGTTTGGGCTGGGTGGGTGGGCAGGGTTGAGGTGATAGGCAAATATAGGAAAGGCTCAGGAACGGGGGGGGGGGTACAGTATGTATGTGAGGGCATTGAGGGTGAAAACAGATAAGTGAAGTGTTAAGGATGGAGAACAACACAGGAGAGAGAAGGCACTGAAAGAAGGTGATTGGTGGAGACAGTAGGAGTGGGGGGAAAGATAATGAGAAATGGGAAGTAGTTCAGAGTGGGGAAGGAGGTAACTAAGAAAGTAGGTGGAGGGGATGTAGAAGGTGTCCATTTTGCTTTCAGGTAATAGAGAAGTGATGGGTGTTAGGGGATGAAATGTGGGGGGGGGGGAATGGTTGATGGGGCAGAGAGGATGCAGGTAGGTATGGGGCAAACGATCATTAAATACCAAAGTGGTTTAGGACATCAGTCCTGTTGTGGTGGATGGGTTTTCTTGAGTACAGCTAGGCACCATATATCTCGGTCCTTTGTCTTTTTCTTTGTGAGGCTCAGTGTCTTGAAATTGGCCTTCAGTTCTTCGTTTCATGTCTTCCTGGGTCTCCTTCCTCCATGAACAGTCTTCTTTCTTGCACACTGCATCTAATTCTTCTTATGCCTAACTTTTCTCTCAGTACATTAGCATCCAGCAGAGCATACTAGTTTCATTCCTCTCTAGTTTTTGCATTCCTCTGCATTCAAGACCCACATCTCACTGCCATGTTGCATTGCTGTTCATACACATACATCATACAATCTTCTTTTTACTTGGAGTGAGAGAAGCTTTTGGTTGGTAACAGAGGTAAAAACTCTCTGAATTATTTCCATCCTATTCTTATTCTCACAATTATACTTTCTGTTCATCTTCCCCCACTGCTAATTATGTCCCTCAGGTAGCAGAAATTATCCTTTACCTCTAAAGAGTTTCTGGGGCATTTAAGAAATCTCTCTCTCTGCTGACATGCCAAATTGAATCTCAGACATCTTTCAGACTTTCTTCTGCCTGTGCTGGAGTCAGATTTTTGATCTACCTTTTCTTCTTATCAGGACAGATCACAATTCTCTTTGTGATTTGATCTTTTTTATGTGGTAGTAGAACAAGAAGATTAGGTTTTATCAAGCGTTTTTGGAAATTTTTACCTAAATTATTGTTGAAAGAGTGCTCCACCTATCCCTGTTCAGTAATTTTGATCAAAGATGCATTGGATTTCGTGTTGTTGTTATGCACTTTGGAGAACATGGCTTCATTTTCTTTGTTAAACATTTATTTGTATTTTTATTGAAATGTGTTGTTATTGATGTTACTGCTGTTGGCTTCAATATTTTTTCTAGTTTATTCCACTTCAATCTGAGCAGTGTTTTTGTTGCTGTAGTAGGTGTTGTTGATAGAAGTGGTTTCCAAGAATTTTTTGTTGAAATATTCCTCTTTGTGAATAATTTCAACATAACTTTTGTTAAAAACAGGCTTGTTTTCTGTTTTTTTTTTGTTTTTTTCAAATGAACAACATAGCATGTCACGGCCCACTCTTAGTTTCACTATATTGTGATGACACTTCTCTCTCCCTCTCTTTCACATACAAGCATCATCGCATTGATTGAAGTCTTCTCTATAGATGGAAAAATTGAAAAATTTCACAACATGCAGGCATGGCTGTGTGGTAAAAAGCTTACTTCTCAACCACATGTGTATATGTGCGTGTGTGTTTGTGTCTGTGTTTGTCCCACCATCACAACATGACAAGGCAAAGGAAAACTGCTTTGCCTGGCTGATTAAAGGAAGACACTAGGGCATTATCACTATGGATTTGGCTAACATGTGGATTTGTCCCACATGTGATAGCAATTATTTGATATAACTCCATAAGTCAGCAATGCTCAGACACTGTATGAGTGGGTGCAGAACAGTTTCATCATTCTGCGTTCCCCTTTGAACAAGCTTATCTGTGCCTGTAGAGTTTATCTTGAACTCATAGCGCCCCTCGGTAGCACCACCAGACCAAGGATATCTAGAAATTATCCATAGTAGTCCTCAACTAGAAAGTCCTCCGGAACAAACTAACCAGTTTATTTTTGTTGATACCCAGAGTCTCCCTGAGAATATTTGCCTTACCCTGTCACTAATCCTCTATATATTGCTAAAGTAGAACATCCACCCTGGTAGAAGGGTTATGGGCACCTGACGACATTCTAGGTGCCAGGTGCCCAATCTCAGTCTTTCCTTCACTCTGGACTGCAATTCCATCAAGCAAATTAGAAGGTTACCCAAGATGCCATGCCAAGGGATTGAATCTGGGACCGTATGGTTAGGAAGTAAACTTCTTACCACACGGCCATGCCTGTGCCTATATGATAGGTTTCTTTCAGTTTCTATCTGCCAAATTACCCTAATAACTCTAATTCTTTTTGTATGTCATTAAAATTACTTTTAAATGTTATCAACAAACAACAGTGCTCCTCCACCTTTTTTTTGTTCTTTTTTAACCCCAGTTCAACTCTGCTGAAAGATATTCTATCTATGACCAGCCAGTCTTATATTCAGACTACATTACACAATATATGTAGAATATGATTCGAGGGTTGTTTGTTATTTCTGTGCTCCTTCATTTAGCTGTTTTTTCCTGTTTTTTTGAACACACACATTTGATATAACAATATTGGCTCATTTACATGCATTTCACCACCACCACCACCTCTGCCAAACGTGTTACCACCACTACCTCTGCCTTTACCAACACATCACCACCTTCCTAACACAACATCAGTGCTACCACCACCATCACTAACTGTTATCTCCCTGTAATTCCTGGATTCACATATAGGCCATATATTTAGTGTTTTGTTTTCTAATTTTGAATTTGTTTTTTTTCTTTGTTCTATTTAAAAAACAAAAACAATGAACCATTCATTATGTAGTGTTTTTTCCCCATTTCGTTGCAGACTGTTGCTATTGTTGTTTAGTATACATTGTGAGAAATAATGGTTTAGTTCCATTGTTGTAGTGACATACATACTAAGATAGATAAAAAAGTGTGTGTATAGAAAGAACAAGTGCATACGTGTGCACGTGTTGTGTATGTATGTGAAAGCAAAGCGTAGCCATCACTCACAAGCGAGCATGACCTGGTAGCTTGTAACATGCTTTCCCTGCTTGTTTTAGTCGCCTGTGTAGCTGCAAAGAGATATAGACACTTTTCAGTCCTCCTCCAATTGACCTCGTGGAATATTGAGGATGTGACAGCTAGAAGGATAGAAAGCTACGGGAACTGGGTTGTTGACATACAGGATATCCCACTTACAGTTGGTTTTAAACTCTTTTATTATAAATTCATTATCAACAACAAAAGCAGTATTAGTTCAGGATAGCAGTCTGTATACCTTACTTAATGTGGATATACTGTAAAAAAGCCACAATACTGCAGTATTTGTCTTGAGAAAGCATTTCATATAGATGTATTGTGCTAAAACGCTACTGATATTTCTCTGTTTTTCAGCACTATGCATCTGTAGTAGGTGCTTTGTCAAGACAAATGCTGTAGTATTGTGGATTTCTTTCAATATATCTTTGTTTAATAAGTTATACAAATTGTTGTTGTTTCATTATAATCTAGAGAACTACAAAAAAAACAGTAAGGGACTGAGTATTTAGTAATCCTTCAGTTTTGTGTAAAATTGTTTTTATTATAACATACAAACAAACAATATATGGGTCTGTAAACAACAGTAGCATCGTCCTCTATGGGTCCACCACATTTAGGTGGCAAATATACTTCACGATTCTGTGTTGCTACTGTTTACATCTCGCTCAGAGATTTATTATTGCTTGTTTCTCCTTTTTTGAGATCAGTGACAGTTTGTCACTAGAAAAAGCATATAGTATTTTGCTTTTGGAATGAGTTTTCATCACTAGCCAGTGATTACCACACGCTGATGATGGGTTACTTTCCAGAAACCCAGGTCTGTGTGTATCGCGTAAGGCTAGAGACGGGAATGATGATTTCCCTTTGCAAATACTTATCGGACACAGACAGTGTGTCATTAGCCAGCTGGAGGAGATGTCTTCCTGGGGCTATAAACAACAGTAGCATCATCCCCTTTGAGTCCACCACATTTAGGTGACAAATATACTTCACAATATATATATATATTCTATCCTTTTTATTCTCTTACTTGTTTCAGTCATTTGACTGCAGCCATGCTGGAGCATTGCCTTTAGTCAATCAAATTAACCCCAGAACCTATTATTTGTAAGCCTAGTACTTATTCTATCAGTCTCTTTTGCCGAACCACTAAGTTACAGGGACATAAACACACCAACATTGGTTGTCAAGCGATGGTGGGTGGGGCAAACACAGACATGCAAATACATACATAGATATATACATACATACATACATGCATACATATATATTTATATATATATATATATATATATATATATATATTTCAGTGGGAATAGAATTGAGTCTTGACACCCGTCCTGTCAATGTAACCTGGAAAATTCTAGGAAAAGTATCAGCATACAGATATGGAACTTATAAAAGACCTATGAAATGTAATCTTTGCCTCTCAGAAAAGTTCTTCATCCTATTCCAGGATAAAAATGCTTTGAACCAGAGACGCTAGCTCTTAAATTCCTGCAGGCATGCAGCAAAATTTAAAATGTCAACCGACAAAATACCATATGGGTAAAATGTGTTGACTTTCGAAAAAGTTTGACTGTCACATTTGAACTTTATATGTTATAGTTATTACCTCCGCCAAGGAAAGAGGTTATGTTTTCATCGTTGTTGGTTTGTCCGTCTGTCCGTCTGTGTGAAAAATAACTCAAAAAGTTGTGAACGGTATTTGATTTAACTTGCAAGAAAAGTTGGTAATGATACGAGGAACAGATGATGAAATTTTGGTAGTGATCTCGGAATTTTTATGGATTCTTGAAGGATTTTTCATTTGTTATATTTACTTGACATGAAGTATTACAATGTTACGTTCTTTGATTACCTCCCTTGAAAACACGTTGATCATTTCCACGTAACCTATGGTGGCGTTGCTGTTTCCAAAATTTCATCATCTGTTCCTTGTGTCATTACCAACTTTTCCTGCAAGTTTCATCAAATACCGTTCACAACTATGCTGTAACCTTTTAATCAAAGCATGACAACATGGGTAGAGGCTGATATCTTAACATTTCTGATGGTCTTAAGTATAAAAGAAAATTATTAAAGATTTATATAGAACTACATTCAGAGTATGTCTATAAGCTATTGTACCTGGTTTCTATCCTCAAACTGTTCCATTTTGTAGATGCAATTTTTTTTTTTTTTTTTTTTTTCTTTGTAATAAAGCACTCAGAAATTAGAAAAATCAAAAATCTGCAACAATCTCGGTCCCATGAGTATCGAATAATGGATTTTCAACTGTTTAAAGATACTGATTGTGGTGATTGTAGTTTTGACGGTGATTGTGGTGAAAGCAGAGACAGTGTTGATGATGACGATGGTCGAGATAAGTATGGGAAGAGGTTATGTTTTTGCCAGCGTTGGTTTGAGAAATTGGGTGATTTTTCAGCATGCATGTATATGGGTGGAAATGAGCTGTTTGGCGGAGGTCTGCACTCTCCGAGTGCTTTTCTAGTTTTGCATTGCAATGCTAATGCATATTTCGTCTCCACTTTTAAGAAAGCCTTCGACTATTTTACAAACTTAAGCTTAAGCATCGCCAAGGTTTATTTTTATTGTCTACTCATGTATTTAATTATGTTATATCAAATTAATGTGCAATTTCCTATTTTTACATTTTCATATTATATACACTGGACGGTTTTTTAAATTGTTTGCAGATATATCTTATGATGTATATATTTATCTTGATGTGAAGATATGTCTGTATATATTTATGTGTATGTATATATTGTGGGTTTGTATATGTATGTGTGTGCGCGTATACATGTGTGTGTGTGTGTGTATATATATATATATATATATATATATATATATATATAATAGATTGGAGCCTGGTGTTGCCATCCGGTTTCACCAGTCCTCAGTCAAATCGTCCAACCCATGCTAGCATGGAAAGCGGACGTTAAACAATGATGATGATGATGATATATATGTGGGTGGCACATAAAATACACCATTTTGAGCGTGGCCATTGCCAGTATCGCCTGACTGGCCTTCGTGCAGGTGACACGTAAAAGCACCCACCACACTCTCCGAGTGGTTGGCGTTAGGAAGGGCATCCAGCTGTAGAAACTCTGCCAAATCAGATTGGAGCCTGGTGTAGCCATCTGGTTTCACCAGTCCTCAGTCAAATCGTCCAACCCATGCTACCATGGGAAAGCGGACGTTAAACGATGATGATGATGATGATGTATATATTTGTATGTATACATATACATATATATATATAAATGTGTATGTATATGTGTAATACTTTTATATATGTGGGTATGTATTTGCGTACATATCTTTGTATTTGTGCACACATATATGCATTTGTATATATATATTTATGTCTTGCCTATATATGTCTGTATATGTATGTAACTATGTACCTGTGTCTGTATGTTTAGTGTATATATGTATATTATAGATGGTTTGGTATTTGTATATACTGCTAAATGTATATGTAATCTAGCGTGAAAAGTTTTTTTGAAACAGATATAACTTTTAATTTATTAATTGATTAATATTTTATAGCTAATTATTTACCCTGGGTATTCAGGCTCTGTCCTTCTTTATAAACTATTTTTGATTTAAGGTTTTCTTTGATTTTTAAAATAATATTTTATACCGCAATTTGTTATTGCATGCAACCAGTTATTGAAAAGACCATTAGTTGAAAGGACCAATGAAACAAAACCATTTTCAAATGTGTATCTATCAAACTAATTGTATATTTATGCATATAACCTTATTCTAAACAAAACTGTCCGACAAACAGGAATGTGAAACTCTGAGTAACAGTTTTTATGATATTTTTGCTGCTTTTTAATAAAGCAAATTACTCTACCTCTGGTATTCAAGTACTATTTTTTCTACCTTGTTTTGCATTTATGTGCTTCCTCTGGTGTACATTATATATATATATATATATATATATATATATATATATATATATATATATATATATACATACATACATACATGACAGGCTTCTTCCAGTTTCCGTCTACAAATCCACTCACAAGGCTTTGATCAGTCCAAGGCTATAGCAGAAGACACTTGCCCAAGGTGCCACACATTGGAACTGAACTCAGAACCGTGTGGTAGAGAAGCCAGGGATTCTGAGAATCACATTGCTCCTTTTATGGACTCAGCTAACAGTCCACATAATAATCTAATAGAGGGAAGTGTAATGTAGAGTGTTCATGCAGCTGAAATACAGAAGATCCAGTTGATGAGATTATTTCATGAGGAGTATATAAATCATAAAAAGTCAAGTGGTAGGAGAGGTGATAGTATTTAACCACTTGACATCCTAAGGATTATGGCCATCTCACAAATCAATGCAAATAAAAAAAGCTGGCTCATCAGATCACCAATGGTCCAGAGTTGACTTTGCTGGTGTAACCAATGCAGAGCATGTATATTTATGCAAACATTTAAGCACAATTTTTCCTTCACTGAAATTCTTACTACATGAATAAGGCCATAACTCTAAGGATGTCAAATGGTTAAATAAATATATCTTCCTCTCATACCTCCTGATTTTATATACATAGGCACAAGCATGGCTGTGTTGTAAGAAGCTTGCTTCTCAGCCACATGGTTCCAGGTTCAGTCCCATTGCATGGCACCTTGGGCAAGTGTCTTCTACTATAATCTCGGGTCAACCAAAACTTTGTGAGTGGATTTGGTAGACAGAAACTGAAAGAAGCCCGTCGTATATGTATATGTGTATGTATATCTATGTGTGTGTGTGTCTGCCTTTGTCTGTGTTTGTTCCCTCACCACCGCTTGACAACCAGTGTTGGGGTGTTAACATCCTTGTAACTTAGTGGTTCAGAAAAAGAGAGTGATAGAATAAGTACCAGGCTTAAATATAAGTGCTGGAGTCGATTCATTTGACTAAAAATTCAAGGTGGTGCCCCAGCATGACTGCAATTTAATGACTGGAACAAGTAAAAAATAAAAGATAAAAGATATATATATATATATGTGTGTGTGTATATATATATACACCAGAAATCGATCTATGGCTAAACTTTTCTGTTCATTCCCCCACTTTCAGCCCATGTCTATGTGATGAATAAGGTAGTTTTAGAGCCATTTGGCATCTTCTTCTAGTATATGACATTACTCAGTAGTTGCCCTTATTATAATGTTATAATTATATTTATAAAATGAAATACTTTGTATTAATTTTTACCTAAATGATTTTTCACATGCTAGCTACTTGATAAAATCCTATATAGATTTTATCCTTGATTATAATGATAAATATGAATTCACTTGAACCAAATTTATTCACTGCTGAATTATTTTGGTTATTCGCACGTGACTGAAATGAATGAACTAGATTTAACTTGTATATAAGTGTGAACATTTGTATATGCACTGTGGATGCGTTGTGTTCCTATGGTATGTATAAATGTTTATAATTATGTACTTTCGGTTGTCATACTGAGAATGGTAAAGTGGTGTTACATCACTAAACCAGAAATCAATTTATAGCTAAACTTTTAAAAAGATCTTTTTTGTTCATTTCCTCACTTTCAGACTAAATAAGGTAGTTTTAGAGTCATTTGGTGTCTCCTTCTAGCATGTGGCATTACTCAGTACTTGCCCTTATTATAAAATTATAATTATATTTATAAAATTAAATACTTTATATATATATAAAGAGAGAGAGAGACAGGGGGAGAAGGAAGGAGGCAACCGAGAACAAATCAAAACAAAGAAAAATGGTTACGAAACGGGGAAAAAAAAACTTTCAAAAATGGCACAACATTCAACTAAGTGCACCAAAGAAACTGGGCATTCAACAAGACTACTCTCTGCCGTAATGACAGTTCTGGTGTGGCTACAGAAGTGACTGCATAGTAGCTTCCACCCATGCCACCCACCATGCCTACAGTAAATCCTCTAACCCTGTGGGGCCATCGGTTGATCTCAATAATGATGTCCTCAGACACTGCAATTCAAGAGGTCCAAGTGTACCTTGAATGTTGGACATCCATGAGCTTTGAGGCCACTAAGCTCAATAATATGAGGTAGAGGTCAATTGATTACATGTACATGGTTCTCTTGGTCCTACTGGGCATGAGCTACCCTTTCCTCTTAATGTAGAACTTGTATGTGATCTCCTTGTACATTTTTGATTGTGGACACAACCACCTTGAGCTACTGAGTGATTATCCTTATTAACCTGTTAGGTTGTTGCTGGTGTCTTAGAACTACTAAATGTACACAACCATCCTGATAGCACATGACTGCTGAGGATGTTTCAGTTGGTTATAAATGACACATTCCTGTCAGAAGCCTCCATCTCTTTCGCGACCCTAGACACAAAGGACCCAAGAAGCTGCTATACTTTGAGTTAGTGTAGCTTATCAGCTAGACTCATGAGCATGCTTTTCCATGGCACATGTCAAATTGGAAGCAGTTTTGTTCAAGTTCCCAATATGTTTAAAAAAAAAAATGATGAAGTTAAAATTTGGCACATACTGTGTAACATTACATTAAGTTCATTTTTGGCCTGCTCTACACACTCACTCACTCACTCACACACACACACATGCACAGACAGACACACACACATGCACAGACACACACACACACACACACACACACACACACACACACACATGTACTTACATACATATGTACATGCATATATACAAACACACACACATATACATATATACCAGGCTAAGTCAAAAGTTTTTTCCATATTTCAAGCTTTAATTAATAATTCAAACAATATATGAAAAGTGTTTATTCATCAAAATATATCCCATCAAATTCTATTGTCTGTTGCCATTGTTGTGCCAGAAGCTCAATTCCTTGCTTATACCATTTGGCTGGTTTACTGGTAAAAAAAACTCCCCACACTTGTTTTTAACCTCGTTCACATTGTTGAACCTCCATCTATGCAAGAAATGAGCCATGGTTCAGAAATGGCGGTAATCTGATGATGCAAGGCCTGGACTGTTGAGAGGGTGAGGCAGCACTTGCAGCCCTTCAAGTTCCTCAAGATTGCACTTGGTTACATTGGTAGTGTGTGCTAGGCATTTCATGCTGTAGGAGTGTACATCTTTGATTAACCGATGCTGGGTTGTGGGATTTCAAAGCATCATATTTGGTTGTTGAGCATAAAAGTTAGCATTCTCAGTATGACCATCTGAGACATGCTCAAAGTGCAACACCCATTTGAAATTTTACTAAACACACAACTTGACCTTCTGTTGAAACCACACTTATTTAACAATAAGTCCTGAAGTCTTCCATAACAAAGCTGATTCCTCTTGTTCGGATTATGAAAATAGATCCATTTTTCATCTTCAGTTTCAATTTGACACCAAAAACGGGCATCCCAAGGGTTTGCCAGCAGTTGTCTGCAAATATTCATACATTGTTGAGCCTGGTTATTGGTCAGTTCATGAGGAACATCTCAACAGCATCTGTTCACAAGGCTGAGCTTATGGCATTATTGACCGATGGTGTTTTGTGAAAGACTAAATTCTGCTGACAGTGTACAAGTGCTTGTGCTTGGCTGTTCAACCATTTCAAATAAGGCTTCATCTTCCACAACAGAAGGTCTCCCTGACCTTGGTTTCTCTTCGACATTGATGTCACCTTCCTTGAAACATCTGAACCAGCTTTGTGCCATACATCTGTTGACAGTTCCTTGGCCATCCACATCATTAATTTCTTTTGCTGCTGCCGTTGAACTCAGTCTTTTTTTTTCCACAGGTAGCGTAAAATGGTTCTAATTGCAATTTTTTCACCACTCATTATCAAAACTATAAAATAAAGAATAAACAATTTATCAACATTTGGGCAACAAGCATGCCTTCATGCTTGTCTCACCATGGTGTCTGACAACTAGTGTTGATTTGTTTATGTCCCTATAACTTGGTAGTTCAGTAAAAGAGACGAATAAAATAAGTACCAGATTAAAATAAAAATATATATATATATATACTGCGCTCAATTTGTGCAACTAAATCCTTCAAGCTCAGTGATTGAAACAAAAATTCATATGCTCACACACACACACATGCACGTCACACACACACATGCACATACACACACACATGCTCACACATATACACTCACACACACACACATGCACACTCACACACACATGCTCACAAAGACACACATACACACACGCATGATGTCTGTTTTTGCAATGACATTAGTGTTTGTTAATTTGCCTGTAAGAAGGCCACTGTCCAAACCCACTTTATTGATTTGATATAAAACAAATGAAGTACAGTTTAAATTCATATAAAGAAGACTTTCTTTATAAGAACACCATTTTCATTGACCATTTATAACCGTCTGGTTTATCATCATCTTCATTGTCATCATAATTGTGAATTATATATATATATATATATATATATATATATATATATATATATTATTCATTTAAAATACAGAGATGCCTGTAATAGGACATCTAACCCGCTAGAAATAGCAGCAAGACTACATACCACAAAAAGTAGGGATAATTTCGAAAGGGAATGAAAAATAAAAACATTATTAATATATTATTAATATATATATATATATATATATATATATATATATATATATGTATCAGACTGGAGCCTGGTGTTGCCATCCAGTTTCATCAGTCCTCAGTCAAATCGTCCAACCCATGCTAGCATGGAAAGCGGACGTTAAACGATGATGATGATGATGATGATATATGTATATGTATAATATGATGATGATATGACATTTGTTGCGATTGTCACCATTGTCAGACATTCATCTTCGTTGTCATTGTCATCATCACCGTTGCCATGACTATTTTTATTGCTGACATCATTGTTTCGTCATTGTATTCAATGTTTGTTAGTAACTACTGTTGTCATAGATTGTTTCAGTGCCACCATCACTGTTCATCATTACAGTTGTCACATACATCACCATATTCATCTTAGTCATCATCATCATCGTCATCCTCATCATCTCATGTTTGCCATCAGTTAATCTTGAGATGAAGTGGGGGTCAGGGGATATTATTGTTTAGACCAGTGTTGTCATTAGTTATCACAACCACAATCTTCAACACCACCACCACACAAACACACTTCCCACACCATAATTACTACCTTGCATATATTGGTCACTACTACTGTCACAGACCAACACCAATAGTGCCACTGTACCAGTGCTGCACCACCATGCCACCATCTCTAGCACTACCATGCCTGTGTCACTAACACCACCGTTTCAACATCGCTAGTACCGCTGCCCTTATCTTGCTAGCACCACTGCACCAGTGTTATTAGCTCCCCACTCCTAACATTGTCAGCATCACCAACACCACCACAATCGTTTGTACCACCATGACTGTCACTAACACTTGTGTACCATCACCACTACATGTACTCTTACCGTCACACCACAGCCACTATCACCACCATTACCATACCACATAAATTACCACAACCAATAACTATCATTACCACCACCACCACCGCCGCCACCACCGTCATTATCATCATCGACATCATTCTCTTCTAATAAGGGAGATTTCTGACTGCATGTTTAACAAATACAATGGCACTGTGTTGAAAACATTGGAAATGAATCCAGCAGATAATAATTACCATGTTCCCTAAGGACTTTCAGTTTTCTAATAAAGTAATTAGCTATGTTAGTTTTTTAACATTTGCACAGCAGACATTTCTAAAGAACACAAGATAATCATCATCATTGCCGTTATTATTATTATTATTATTATTATTATTATTATTATTATTATTACTTGGAGTTACCAGTTTTGGATGTGTCTTTTGTGAGTTCATGTTTAAGAGACAAAAAAAAAACAATACTGGATTACTTTATGAATCAGATGTTTTTTTTTTTGTTGTTGCACTTATGTAGACTTGTTGTTATATAAAGAGAAGCCTTTCTTTTATTATTTTGGTTTTTGCTCATTTAGTAGGAGAAAAAAACTTTTGCACTTGAATTTTTTTTGCTGCCAGATAATTTTTTTAAATAAGGTTTGTAAAAATGGTATCCACTAAAGTGGTTGTAGGATGAGGAGGCTCTGACAAAAGTGGTAGCAACATTTTACATTCCCAAAAGAAATATTATTATCTAACTTGTTCTCCCAACTTTCCTTACTTTTTATTGTCAACTCTTAACTGTCTTTATTTTTTTTTAAGTTGGGGGTTGTTTTATTCCTTTAAACTGTATATAAGAAATGTAAAAAAAAAACACCACCAATTTTTTGTTGAGATAGTTTCATTTGCAGAAGTGAAAATAACATTCAGATACACACACACACACACACACATGTGCACATGCATAATGTAGCAGACAACTAAAATAATTTACAGGAAGAACACAAAAGACATACGAAAGGACACAAACATGCTCTTCTCCTTATCGGTTGTCAAATATCATCACAATTTCACCATGCACATTTACATGCATGTGTGTGTGTGTGTGTGTGTGTATACTTACAAACATACATACATACATTCATATATATATATATATATATATATATATATATATATAATGGATAAGAATATATCTAAAGATATGTAACAGATCAATGCTCAGACTGGATCAAATGGAATCTAGACCAACAAGTGTAGGCTACAGGTAATATGCCAGTTGAGTTAATGAAAATATATAGATATATATATAGAATGAGCTTCTCTACAGTTTCTATCTACCATTTCCACTCACAAGAAATTGGTTGGCTCAAGGCTTTAGTAGAAGGCACTTGCCATTAGAATTGTAATTGGTCAATAATCTTCATGTGGAATTTCTGTGGTCAAAAAGCCATGGGATTGTCTTTTGATGCTTCTTGATGCTGTGTAGTGAATGGTTGGAACCAGTTCATCTTAGCCCAGGTGAACATTAACAAAACCTGGTATATTACAATCTCTAACCTACAAGTGAGTTCTCCATATTCTATCCATCCTAATGCTATTATGATAGACTCAGTTAATCTGAACTCTCTTTCACAAATGAATTTTGTTGAACCAACCCCTTTTTTCCAAGTTTACTGAATATTTGAAGATAATAGCCACAAGCATGGTTGTGTTGTTAAGAAGTTTACCTCCCAACCACTGAGTTTCATGTTCAGTTCACTGTATTACACCTTGGGCGGGGAGCAAATGACATATACTATAGCCCTAGGTCAAGCAAAGCCTTATGAATGGATTTGGTTGATGGAAACTAAAAGAAACCCATTGTGTGTGTGTGTGAGCATGTGAAAATTTGTGCCTCCTTGTCTTGACATTGCATGATAGTTGTAAACAAGTTTCACTGTCATACAAGCAGTGTTGTTCATTTCCAGTATTGCATAAAAACATGTCTGGTAAAGGGAAAATATTACCTTGCTTGGAAACAAGTGAGGGTTGGTGATAGGAAGGTGTCCAGCCGTAGAAAATCTGCCTCAGTAAAGTCTGGCTGACCCATGCAAGCATGGAAAAGTAGATGTTAAAATGATGATTAATCCCATACAGATTTTCATTTAACTACAGTTAGGTGGATTCTAATGCTAAGCAGTGGCTTTTTTTTAATGTTGAAGTATGAATATGGTTGATTGCAAATGAGAGGTGTCAACCAGTTTATCAAATCCCTGTTGTTCTTTAACCCCGAGATCAGCTTTGATCAGAGGCGTTACAGCTATAATTAGGTCAGGGACTATATATTGTCATGTATCCTTCTTCTTTTAAAGATAATAGGGTGTGATTTGAGGGAAATTTAGCTGCTATTTCTAATAGGCCAAGCGGCTATGTAAAGACTATTGTCTCACAGCCATGTAGTACAATGAAAACTTTTGCTGTTTGTTCTTGTCCAATTTTGTTTGAGTTAATCTCCCAGAAAAGGTCTATAAGTGAAGACAGATTAAATTTGTTCTGGAAGAGAAAGCAAGCTTGATACTTACTTAGAGACTAATTAATTTGTTTCTGCCGTTGTCTTCTGTGAATGGAATGTTGTTCTTAGATGCTTTTGTGCTTGACCAGTTGGATTGCAGATTAGTGATAGCACTGAAGTCAGTCATTTCATTCATCTTTTGTGATTCAATCAAAACACAACGAAGGTGAGAAATAGCTGGGACATGTGGGTGTAGGTAGTTGTTTTTTTAAAAAAATTTTTTATTTATGTGGGACTGCTTATTAATTTTTAGGTGATATTGATCAAGTGATTAAGGCATATTGTGTTTTTGAGTTCAAATCTTATTAGTACAAATATAATGGTGTTTCTATGAGCAGAGCACAAAATTGTGCTTCCTACAGTTTACTCGAATTACCCCATCAAAAAAACCTTCTCTGACTTCACAGTTGATTGGTAATCAGTTGCTCCAAGCATGGAAAAAAATGTTTTATAGTAAATATATATAAAACCTTAAAAAAAAATTAATTTAACCAGGACTATTCTTTTATATGTCTTATGCATATCTGATGTGATGATGATGATGCTTATCTGGTTGTGCACGTATCACCAGCATAATAGAAAAAATTCAAATTAAAAAATCACCTGAATATTTAGGGGTCATAGTTTGTGATATCAAAATGTGAACTGAACTGCTGACTTCTTGCCACTACACATTTAGTCATCCCTCCCAAATAACCAGATAGATAGGCCCAGAACAACACAACAGGAATCTTAACACTTACCACTCATTTCTAACAAACATGAAAACTATGAACATGAGAAATATCATTCATATTTCCCTCAAATTAATTCCATCATCAAAATTTTATGTCCATATTCCATGCTGAGATGGATAGGACAGTTTGACAGGATCCAACAATCTCAGAACTAGACTATGCTCCATAATCAACTCTCAACTTTGACATGGTTTCTACAACTGGATGTCCCTCCTAACACCAACCACTTTACAGTATGTACTAAAAATAATAATAAGTGCACCCTTTTAAAGCCTAGCCAGGCTCATGGGCCCAGTTTTCCGGTTTCAATGGCGTATATGTACCTCGGCTGGACGGGACGCTAGTCCATCGCAGCGTTACTCATTTTTGCCAGCTGAGTGGACTGGAGCAACGTGAAATGAAGTGTTTTGCTCAAGAACACAATGCGTCGCCCGGTCCAGGAATCGAAACCACAATCTTACGATCATGATGCTGACACCCTAACCACTAAGCCACGTGCCTCCACACAGTGTGTACTAGGTGCTCTTTTTCTTTTTATGACACCAGCATCAGTGAGGTCACAAAAACCATGGACCTTGACAGAGGTAGCTTTATGCTAGAGTAGAATGATTTCTTGCTGTAGCAGAGCTACGTGGCTTTTCACATTTTAGAGAGAGGGTGGGGATGATTGAAGTACAACTGAGAAGAGATGAAAATAGTGGTAATGAAGGTGTTTGTGTGGACCCTCGTGGTATGAGGTGAGTAGAAGGGAGTGGGAAAAATGGAAGATATGTTGTCAGAATAAAGATGAGAACAATGGCTGCATCATCTTTGATTTGGACTCAGCTCAGTCAAAAATGACTTGGGACTATCTTCATATGTATTTGAATAGAAGACAACCTAAACTACCCCAATATAAACAGGGACCATCTTTGATGCCTGTTTCACTGACACAATAAGCTACCCTTGGAAATGGAGATTTAAAAGAATCTTTTTTGTTACTGCAATCAGAAGAAATATTGAGCTTCGGCTTAGAACTCCAATTTGTCTTTTAACAATTCTGAAACTGGCTCTTTTCCAACTGACCATGTTGTATTTTAGGTCAATAGTTCTTAAACAGTGGTGGCTGCAAGATGTAACAAAGTGAGCTGCAAATATAAAATTCTTTTAACAAAAGTAAAAAAATACAAGCTGAAATTCTAAATGTTTAGTTTTGGGCTCAGTGGTTTGAGTGTCAGGCTCACAATCATGAGGTAGTGAGCTCAATTCCTGGACTAGGCTGTGTGTTGTGTTCTTGAGCAAGACACTTTATTTCATGTTGCTCCAGTTCACCCAGCTGTAGAAATGAAGAAATGAGTTGTGATGTCACTGGTGCCAAACAGTATCACCCTTTGCCTTTTTCTTAGATAACATTGGTGACGTGGAGAGAGGAGGCTGGTATGCATGGTCAGATGCTGGTCTTCCATAAACAACCTTGCCCAGATTTGTGCCTTGGAGTGTAACTTTCTAGGTGCAATCCCATGGTCTTTCATGACCAAAAGGGGGTCTTTTGCCCTTTTTAATTTTGATGATTATATTTCATTTAAATTATATTCATTAGCTAAAACAGTGACACATAATTTAGTCCAGGTGGATCAACATTGGTCCATTCCAAAGTTTTAGTTTGTTACTGAGGGTTTTATGTTTTGTGTTGCATAATGCAATTAAAAGTAAATTTATATTAGGTACAGGCATGGATGTCTGATTAAGAAGTTTACTTCCCAACCATGTCGTTTCAGGTTCAATCTCACTGTGTAGTATCTTGGGCATGTGTCTTAGACTATAGCCCTAGTCGATTTGATGTATGGAAACAAAGAAGCCGGTCATGTATGTATCCATGCATATGTGTGTGTGTGTGTATGTATGTATATATATATATATATATATATATATAGTTAACATCCATGTTCCATATATGTATATGGCTGCATGTGTATGTTTCTCTCTCCCTTCTCTATCTTCTCTTGTGCAATTGTTGTAAATGAGTGTCATTGTCAATCAAGTGGTGTCATTCATTTCCAATTATCTGCGAAAAATATGCTTGGCCATGGGAAAACAGGGGAGGGTTGGCAAGAAGAGCAACACAGCTGTAGAAAATCTGCCTCAATGAATTTCTGCCCACCTCACCTTCTTTTTGTCCCTAGTAAAGGGCACTGTGAGTAGAAAAAATCCAAGAGACTCACTGCCGCAGAAAATATCTGTGGATTGTTCATTGCTACATGAGTTAAATTAATCTATAAGCCTGCAGATCACTGTGTATGTTGTTTAATGACTTTACCCCCCCCCCCCCACACACATTTACATTTATATATTGACTGTTTATTTACTCTAGTGAATAAAATATGATCTCCCTAGCCAACAAAGAGAACATCAATGCAATCATTCAACATACTAGAAATAACAACCAAATCTCTATCGAATTAACACTGCTGTCTTAGAAAGAAAATAAAGAAAACAGGGTGGTCACAGATGGAGTGATTTTGATTACAGGTCTGTTCAGTTGGGGCTGAAGTACAACAATCTGATGTCCTCTTATTAACTGTGGAATAGTTATCATCACATCATCATCATCGTTTAACGTCTATTTTCCATGCTGGCATGGGTTGGACAGTTATATTACTTAATATTTATGGTTTTATTATTCAATGTGTCTCTTCTTTAAGAGTCAGCCATTTGAGGGAGATTTGGCTGCTATATTTTCATGTTGACCATGTAGATGCTCTCTTGTTGATTCCTTATAACGCTTCTTGCATATGATTTCCATTTTAGAAATGTAAAAGGTGATATTAGTGAAAGATTTGGCTGTTCATTTGAATTGTATATAACTCCATAAAGTCAGTCTCCTTTGCTGTCTTGTCTATGTCGATGCCACTAGAGATGAACATTAAAGAACTACATAGCAAAGCAAACACAACACACTCTGATTGCTACACCACAATACACGACAGTGTACAATAAAAACCAACAAAGGAGCCTCTACATTAGCAGTACCCAACTTTTTCACTATCAAAATCCCACTAATTATGTAAATGAATTTTCGTACAGACCCCAGGACTTTGAAAGGTCTGTCAACTCAACAAGTTTTGAACTCAGCTCAAGAACCTCCAGTACTTTCTTGTCTGGCAAGTAACTTGATCTGAGATGGTATTTTGAAATTAACTCTTTAGCATTTAAAGTAGCCATATCTGACCAAAATATTCTTCCTGTTTTATGTTCAAACTGGCCAGACCCAGTCTCTCACACCTACCCTATAATGTTAGTCTAAAAGCTATACAGTCACGCAATTGAAATCTCAAAGCTACAAGATAATGCCAGATAAATTCAAAACAATGTGGATAGATAAGTGTTATATTTGATAGAATAATCTGAATGCTAAAGGGTTAAAGCATATAGTGATGCATCTGCATGATGCTACTTCCATTGGGCTACAACTTTATAAAGTTATAGAATTCTGTTGGTTTTTACTTTGCTTCTAACAAAGAAAATTGACTCTATTACTCATTGAAATTCTTAAAACAAAGTTTTGAAAATCAACTCAGTTAATGTTGATTATATTAATGGTAATTATTTTATTAAATTTATGATTTATGTAGTTGTACTTGTTTGACAAATGTGTGTTGAAACTAAAGCAAATATACTGTGAAAGAGCCATTTTAGTGACTTAAGAACACAAGACTGTTATGATCTTTAAACTGTTAAATAAAGTTTTCATTTGTTTTAATTTTGTGTATTCACAAAAAAAAAAAAAAAAGCTGTAAGTGATCTGTTAGAAACAGCAGCCAAATTTCTCCAAAATCACACCCATAAAAGACTCATTGGATAATGTTATCCAGTTTACACCACCTCATAATTGGAACATCTTTTATCTTAGATCTACTCAATAGTGGTTGAGTAATGATGAAACAATAACAGTATACAATAAGTTCTGAGAAGAGACTGTGTAGTTGAGTATATCTAGGCCTGTTTCTAAATGTTTGGTGAGCTTTATCTTTAACCTATTATTTAACTACAAATTTGTGCTTATCCCACCTAGAGATTGAAATCACATTATCTCATCCTCACAAACTATATCCAACCTTTAACCTGTTGGTATGCTCACCTAACTACAAAGGCTTCTGAACCTGCTAGCTTTAGGCTCTCTAATTTTTACAGATCTGATACAACTGTCCTTCATTGTATCTTAATTCCTTCCATCCTTCTTTTCTGGGACTATATTGTTCCGTTGCTCTTTCTCTATTCACTGAACCAATGAATAGAAACAATGCTAATCATTACAGGTATTACATTTTACCCACCTTGCTTGTCTCACTGCTCCTCTCAATACACACTTCATGATACCTTCAAGTCTAGCTTCTTTGAAAATAAGAAATCTTGAACGGTAAAAAGATTCCTACCATTTTTGTTCCTCAGTGTTTAGAATTGTTCTGAATATGATATTGTGAGAGTAGGATCTAATTACATTGTATCTTTTATTCTTCCTACCCAATCCAGACAACATATCAGCTAGATAAACTTTGCATATGGCAACAGTTTGGTTGATTTTACTAATGAAGGCTTCTTTAGTGGAGAATAGTGAAGAGAGAGACAGAGAGAGTGTGTTGAAGTTATTTTTTGTGTTTCATTTGATTTAAGATGGTTTTGAGAGAGATTTTTAAATGTTCCAGGTATTTCAACATGTCACTACTTGTGCAAATTGGAATAAATACCAATAACACAAACTTTCTGCTCTACATGAACTGGTTTTTTAGCTTAAAAAATGATATATAATCTCCCATCATTGGGGAATTCATGTATTTCTGCATGAATTGTCACGTAACACCTATTATTTCGAATTTGAACTCATAACGTCAAGGCAGACGAAATACCACTAAGCATTTCACCCGGTATGCTAACCGTTCTGCCAGCTTGCTGCCTTCATAATAATAATGATGATGATGATGATTTAGGCATCAGGCCAGCAAATTTTGAGAGAAGACGTTAGTTGAGACTATTGACCCCAGTACTTCATTCATAGTTATTTTATCAAGTGTGATAGGACGAAAATAAAGTGGATCTTGATAGGATTCCAAACCAGAATGTAAAGCATTTTTCCTACACTCTGATGATTCTGCCAGTTCACTACCTTGAAAATAATAATAATAATTCTTTCTAATTATTGCACAAGACTAGCAATTTTGAAAGGAGGAGGGGGTGCAAGTCAGTTACACTAACCCTAATACTTGACTGGTACTTTATTTTATCAACCCTGAGAGGACCTCTGAGAAATTTGAAGTTGGAACATAAACAAATGCCACTGAGCATTTCTGTTGAGCTAACAATTCTGCCAACTCACTGACTTAATCCTTTCTGCTGTAGGCACAAGGCCTGAAATTTTGGGGGAGGGAGTTAATTGATTAAATCAACTCCAGTATTCAACTGGTACTTATTTTATTGACCCCGGAAGGATGAAAGGCAAAGTCAGCCGCAGTGGCATTTGAACTCAGAATGTACAGCAAGAAGAAATGCCACTAAATGTTTTGCCCAACTTGGTAATGATTCTGCCAGCTCACCACAACAATAATAACAATCCTTTCTACTATAGGCACAAAGCCTGCAGTTTTGGAGGAGGAGTAGGGAGGCTAGTCAATTGCATTAACCTCAGTGCTTAACTGGTACATACTTTATTAACCCCAAAAGGATAAAAGGCAAAGTTGACTTTAGCAAAATTTGAACTTAGACAAGACACGACAGAAGTAAATAGACTCCCTTGTAATCGTTAAAATTTATTTAAATCTGAAATTATACATTCAAATTATTTAATTATTATAATGTGAATATCTAATATTTAGTTGACATGCCCTTTGCATTTTTCAGTTCATGGACCCTATTACAAAGTGTCCTGTCCATTATGCCCCAGAGGTGTTCAATAGGGTTCATATCTGGTGACTGGCTTAGCCATGGAAGCTTTCTAATGCCATTCTCTTCCAACCAACCTTGGGTCTTTTTAACAATATGGCAAAGAGCCTCATCTTCCATAAATACAGTCTTCTTTAATCATTTCACCACTGGGGAAGATTGGAAGAAGTCCTTTCTGCAATATGGTCACATATTTATCTGAGTTTATCTTTCCCTCACACTCCACCAGCTCTGATTGACCATTACTCCAAATTGCTCCCCAGACCGTCATAGAATAACCACCATGTTTCATTGTTGGCTGCAACCTTTTTACATCAATTTCTTGATCACAGAGTCTCCAGACCCACACTTGACCATTGTCAGAAAATACAGCAAATCTGGACTCATCAGAGAATATGAGTGCCCCAAAATGCTAGTGACTTCTCCACCATCTCACTGGCCCAATCTTTTCTCTGCTTTCTATTGATTGGTCAAAGAAGTGGTTTCCTTCTTGCTGCTCTGCCATAGTAACCAAGTTTGTGAAGATACCTGACAGCTGTTCTCAGACTGACATCAACATGTTCTGCTATGCCAGAGGCCTTGCAATGAGGATTATCCTCCACATGTCTCTTAACAAAGCGAAGGGTCCTGTCAGAGGGCCCTGGTTAACCTGGACAAAGTAATGTGAACTCCTCCTCTCTGGTGAATTGCACAATCATTCTATTAACTGTAGAAAGTGGGATCCCAATGTTATCTGTGATTTTACTCTAAGTCCACCTTCAAATTGACCCACAATATGGCCTCTTTGGAATTCGGACATGATTAAACAGTCACATATAGAACCTGAAACATAAAAATGTCAATTAATAAAAAATATATACCTTTCCAAATTAAAATAAACATAAAACGATATTTTATGAGGTGTCTATTTACTTCTGTCGTGTCTGTGTAGATGTAAAGAGATGAAATGCCACTGAGCTAACAATTCTGCCAGCTCACTGCTTTCTTAATAATAATAATAACAATAATAATAATAATAATAATCCTTTCTACTATATGCACATGGCCTGGATCTTGTGGGGAGGGGAACAGTCGATCACAACGACCCCAGTGTTTCACTGGTACTTAATTTATCGATCCTGAAAGGATGAAAGGCAAAGTCGACCTTGGGGGAATTTGAACTCAGAACATAGTGACAGATGAAATATTGCTAAGCATTTCACTCAGTGTGCTAATGATTCTGCCAGCTCGCCACCTTAATAATAATGATGATGATAATAATAATAATAATAATAATAATAATAATAATCCTATCTACTATAGGCACAAGGCCTGAAATTTGATGATAATGATAATGATTTCTTTTATTGGCCACAAGGACTCAAGACATGGAGGATAATATTGAAAGACTAATCACAACACACAAAAGCAGGTGGGGTTTACATCAATCAAAGGGACAAACAACCACATTAAAGACTATAACAAAGGATGTATAATAGAAATTAGTGAAATAAGTAATTAATAATGATGTCAATTGTAATAGTAAAGAAACTTGATCAAGATTCAAGGTAAAGTGAAAAAAAATTATTTTGAACGCTGTGTGTTAATCATTACACAATCTACTTTGCAGAGTTGTTGGTGTTATAACAAATAGAATAGTCATTCGCATTAATTATTATCATACATTTTGATTAAAAATAAAATAAAAATGGGTTAATACTTTCATGTTAACCTTATATTACCTGATAGAGAGTGTCAAGTTGACATCTCTATCTGTCGATAGTCATTTGGTATTCTTTGTGTGGTGGATGTCGATTAGTCAGTCTTGTTTGCAGTCCTCATTTTGTCAGAATGAGTAGAAGTCAATGTGGACAAGTTAATAAAGTGTTAGACATTTCACAAAAGAAAAACTGGTTTAGTATTTATTTATAATCAGTAATGTTTTCAGTCAACTGTTTGATAATGTAAAGCTAAAATGCTGTGAAACAGCATTTCAGTTTCATTACTCAAAGCACATATGTTTGATTGCATCATAATAGACAGAAATCAAGTTCATTTCATCACTTCATTTAACATCTGTTTTACATACTGGCATGGGCTGGATGGCTCAACAGGCTGGCAAGTCAGAAGACTGCACCAAACCCTACTACCTGCTTCAGAACAGTTTCTCTGACTGAATGCCTTTCCTAACACAACCACTTTACAAACTGCACTGGTTTTATATTTACAACTATTTTAAAGTTATAAAACACTCCAATTATATATTTAAAAAATTTTGTTTGCAAGGGTTTTTATTTAAAATTAAGAGTTGAAAACACAATTTGTTTTATTCGAGAAGTCATAATTGAAAAAACACCTATAAACACACTAATCAGTTGTTCCTTGCCTATATTTCATTGTTCTTTCATTTTCAAAACTGCTGATGCTTGTTCATGTTTTTCAAAATATTTTTTGCTCCACTAATCTGTAGCTTTCTCAATAGAAAAGTCAAATATTGACAAACAACAACTGGCTACGATGAATCAACGGAACAACCTGCTCATGAAATTAACACGAAAGTGACTGAGCACTCTGCAGACATGTGTACCTTTAATGTAGGTCTCAGAGAAATTCAGTGTGACACAGAATGTAACAAGATTAGCTTGTCAGCTGGGTGGGCTGGAGTAACATGAAATAAAGTGTTTTAATGAAGGATACAGTGTGCTACTGAGAATCAAGCTCATGACCTTACAATTGTGAGGTGAATACCCTAACTACTAAGCTACAATTTGTATAAATCTAACTAGCCCCCTGTGAATTATACCATTCTTGGGTGGAATCAAGCTTCTGTCATTCTCTAGTTTGAAGCCAACAAATATTACAAATGGGAGAAAGGATCAACATCATGTATTTTATCCCCAAACTAAAATCAAGACATTGAATATTTGCAGTACTGTAGTAAAGTTGTAAAACCAAAAGAAATTGAGTTTTTTTTTTTTTCCCAATTTTTATAAAACTAATTAAGTCTACTGCTCATGCTAACACACACATACACACACACACAATACACATACACATACACACGCGTCCTTTAGAAGAGTCCTCGATTCACTGACTCAGTAAGTAAACCATTATCTCTCCTGTGTTTGACTGTTTCCATTGTGAGTAACAATAGGTCATCTAAGGTTAAATATCTGTAAATACCATGACAGTCTACTTTGTAACTGTAATTAGTTTAATGCAAGCCAGCAGTTCTCAGTAATTGACTAAAGTGATTCAATGTTTTAATTTAAAAAAGTAAAAAGTTTAAAAAACCCTGAAATAAACACAAAGCAAAATAGCAATTTAACTGTCCAGAACCAACCCAATAAAATTAAGTTTTCTTTAAGACCTATCTTTTTCTAAGAAATTCCATTCATTCGGAGCCTGAAAATTTCTATGCGTTGATCTTTTGAATAATTGTCTTTTTTTTAAAATCAATTCTTATTCACAGTGTAATTTAGTTGTGGATGACTGGACTTTAGTTCCAAATCCAAGTGCCATAAGGTAGACATAAGCTCTGAACAACCTGAAATTGGCCTGCAGACTCAGGCAGCATGTCTTTTATATCACTGAAGTTCATGACAGTGGCAGGAACATCTTAGAATCTCATTTCATTTCTCAGTAAATTTATTTCTTGCTTCCATATTTCTGTTGAAATTATACTGTCTTTGTTTCAATTAATTTTAAGAATGATGAGTAATTTAGTAAAATGACTGTCGTTATTAAGCTGGTGTGTGTGTGTGTGGGTGGGGGGGTCATAAATTAACACGAAATTTTGATGGTTTTAATTTAGATCACTTTAAAACAAGAAGTTCGATCATAGAACCAAAAGTGATCGTGGGTGTAGTTACGCTTGTTCGTTTTTACAATGGAGGTTTTCAGGAGGATGATCAAAGTGTTTTCATTGCCCACCCAAAATTTTAGGGGGTACACTTACATCCCCTGCACCCTCTGTTTCCAAGGCTAATATTTGGAGGTAACAAAGTTTTGTTTTTGAAAAATTTCCTATTGAAATACATCTTTTGATACCAACCTGCCATCATGTTAATTTATGTTCCTTTTACCAGCTTAATAACGGCAAAATTATTTTACTTAAATTTTTCACTATTTTCAAACAAAAGCAATCTGTTGCAACAGAAATATGGTTACATATCTGTTACATCATACTTGAAATAACGATGTTTGTGTTCCATATTGGGTGCTAATGTAATGGGCATACATCTTCAACATAATATCATTTTATGCTAATTTTCCCTGCTGTTATGGTTTGGATGGTTTGACAGGATCCAACAGATTGGAGAACCATGTCTTACTTCAATGTCACAGTTTTGGCATGGTTTCTACAGCTGGATGCCCTTTTCATTACCAATCACTTTACATGGTATACTGGATACATTTGTTTTTTTTTTCTTTTGTGGCACCAGCGCCATAGAGGTTGTCTTACTATCAGCAAGATTAAAGAGACTGCATGCTTTTTAGTGGCACCAGCACTAGTGGGGTTACCTTGTATCTCCCAAGGCAAAACAGATGAATGGAACAGATTTATTGTTGTGCTGCTCTCTTGCAAGACACCTATTTCTGTTCTTCTATTCATAACATCTCATCACCTGTCACTAAGCCACCTCCCTCAATACGATTCCCACTTCAGTTTAGGGGTTTTTGTCTTGCAAGTTACCTGCTGACCTCACTATTTCTGGTACCACATAAAAAGCATCCATTACACTCTGTAAAGTGGTTGTCATTAGGAAGGGCATGGAACCATAGAAACTATGCCAAAGCAGACAGCAGTGCTTGGCACAGCCTTCTGACCTGCCAGCTCCTGTCAAACCATTCAACCATGCCAGCATGGAGGGAGGACGTTAAATGATGATGATGAGAGGATGGTAGCAGAGGAAGTAAGGATGTTATTTTTAAGTATTTTTACTCGTTTAAGAAATTATTTATTTTGATTTATCTGGTGAAAGCAAAATTATATTTTCTTTTTATTTTCTGTCAGTCTGTTTACTAAAAGACCAGTAGTATCGTTTGTAAACCCTTGCTATTAATAGCCGTCTGTCTTACCTACAAAAGAGAACTATATCAGCCAAAAGAGAAACTTCCATTAAGATTAAAGACTTCTCCTTTGATCAAAAAGTCATCATCTTGAAATATTTGACCTTAAACAGACTTCAGTCTTGCAAAGAGAAGTGTGGGGAGGTGGTGTAAGGAAGAGGAGTGGCAGTACTTGTTATTGTTTGAAGATCCCAGACTTGTAAAATCAATATAGTTGGTGTGCAATTTGAACTGCTGAAGATTAATCCTTTAGCATTTAAACCAGCCAAATCTGGCCAAAATATTCTATCCATTTTATGTACACAGTGGCCAGATTTGGCCTCTCACACTAACCCTATAATGTCATTCTAATTATTAACAGTTACCTCATCAAAACCTCAATGCTACAAGATAATGAATGATTAATTCAAAACAATATGAATAAACTTGTATTACTTTTGACAGAATAATGTGAATGCTAAAGGGTTAACATAAACTTTGTATGTGGTGTCGGTTGTAGGGCAGTGCTAAGGTGTAAGTTCTTTGTAGTTTTTTGAGAGGGAAGATTTGAAAATGTTTTTTTTTACCTTGGGCAGAGTTTTCTGCAAGTGAAGAAAATTAAGAGTGATGAGTTAAGAAGCAGCTGGAGTATGAGATGGATGGAAATAATATGGTGTCTGGTAGTTCAAAGATGAAGCTGCTATATTTGTAGGTGGAGACTGGGGAAAGCTTAGCATGGTTGTGAATTAGTGGATATTAACCTTTGGCACATTTAGGTGCATCATATCACTGTACAAATTTTCTCCCCTGTAGCTGTAGGCACATTGAGAGAGAAGAAAACTTATATGGCAATTTGATGCACTTACAGCATGCTAAAGGTTAAGACATAGACTACATTGTGTGCTAACGTTTTTTTAACAGATCATCATCATCTGGTCGAGCTTGCTCGAACATTTTTAACACATGCATGTTATCCATTTCGGTCCTGTATTAGTTGAGGGAGATTTTTGGGGAGCCATCCAGTGTCCCTGGTGAGTTGATCTACATATGTTGTGTTCAGATGACCTGAGTATGGCTGTGTTTTGGCATCCAAAGCAGTAGGTCACTTGCTAGCTTTTGTTTAGCTTACCATCCAGCAACTCATCAGTCACTGACTAATGGTAGATACAGACAAGAGATTTCCATACCGCTGTTTCTTGCCAAGATGAGTTCTCCAAGACATGTTGAAGACTGCTCACCACCCCAGATAATGTGATCAGTACTCAGTGGATAATAATTTTGAGCTTTTTAAAGGGTTAGCAATCAATCATGAAATTACTTGAGATTATAGTGTAAAGGTGTTTGAGCCTAGAATGTAAATGCATTTATTTAGTGGACAACAGATTCTGCCATCTGTTACTCCTTTTTTGTATTAATAAATTGTAATATTGGTGTAAAATTTTTCAGCAGTGGGCATGAGCAATGACATATGTCTGCTGTTTCTGACAGTGTGAAAGATCAGATAATGATAATCTTAGCCAAGACTGATTTAAACCACCTTAAATAGTCCTTTTTGCAGCTCAAAAGTCTTGTCCCACTAAAAGTTTTCCTGAGTCAGAAGAAGACATGGTCAGCATATCTGAGGGAGACAAGTGGGTACAGGTCTTGCTAGTCAGTCAGTAATGCTAAACTCAAAAGTCTTTATGGGTGCCCCCACTCCACCTGTAAGTTCAGTGGAAGATCATTGACTCCTTGTTGAATTCATCCACTCTTATAGGCAGCTCTACATCCAATCAATGTGTCCATTGACCCTGCACACAGAAGAGTGAGAGCACAGAGTAGTGTTTATGGGTTAATCATTGATAGCCTGTCTACAAAACAGGCTGTATTGGTTTACATGATTGCTACTAGCAGATCATTTTTCAAGTGTGATTATGTTGAACCTCCTCCAAATATTTCTTGGAATTCAAATTGAAATCTTGGCAAACCTTTCCAAACTGTCAACTATTCAAAATCTGATGAGATGGTTGGTTGTGTAAGCCATATAATGCAATTCATGTTATGTAATCCCACATTGTAAATAAATAAACAGCCATGCTACTGAAATGTATATAACATAATTTGAATGAAAACTATACCCTATTCATGATTAATCGCTGACCAAACACCATTCAATTTTTTTTCTCCGTGTTTTTCTCCTTGTTTTCTCCGTACTCTTTCTGCTGAAGAGTGTAGCTCGAAACGTTAAAGACTTTCTGTATTCCCGAGCATCAAACTAATACATCCTTTTGTTGTTTACACCACCTGTCCTCGTCTGTTGTTGTTTTTTTTCGTACATTCTCCCATATACCCTATTCATGTTCCTTTATTACTACTTTTACATTCTGTGACATGTACAGTAAATATTGTTACACACATTGGATTTGCAGAATATCTGCAAGTTGATATGGTGAGAGTATCATTGGAATCCCTCCTGAGTACTCAGTTAGCCTAAGACATGCCTGAGTGCTGGTCATTTTTGGTACCTGTATTATAGACTCTCTCCCTCACCATTTCTCAAGGAGAAAATCAAAAACTCAATCCTTGTGGGATTAGAACTCAGAACGTAGCAGAGTGAAATTAAATAACTGTAGATACACTATAGTGAATGAGTTAAATTTACTAGCGTGGAAGAAAAGAGAACTGGGCAGAGGGCCTGTTAACATAGACCTTCAAATTTTTATTTGTTCATTAAATCTATAATTATCGTTTATTCTGTTTACATTTGTTTGAGAATGATTTTTTTTATATATTCCTTTTTTATCATTATTACTATTTATTAAGGCAGTGAGCTGGCAGAGTTGTTTCTGTTCTGAGTTCAAATTCTGTCTAGTTTGATTTTTGCCTTTCATCCATTCAGGGTCAATAAAATAAAGTACCATTTGAGCAGTGGGGTCAATGTAATTGACTCAACACCTTTCCTTTAAATTTCTTATTCCAAAATTTGAAACCACTTATTATTATTATTATTATTATTATTATTATAATATTTATTATCATTTTCTTTTTTTTGTTTCACTTCTTTTCCAGGAATGTATCAATAATTGATCTTTTTCAAAAGTAAGCCTGCTAGTTTTCATTTTGCTCCCTTACTCACTTCACTCTCCTTCTCTGCTTGTCAAACAACTTAATGTTTTTGTTGTTGCTTATTTCTCTCTGTCTGTTTGTTTCTCTCTCTCCCTCTCTCCCACACACACTTCTGACAATTGGAATGGGTATTCTTGTAGGTTAATTTTTCTTTATCTTTTAAAAAAACCCTTATTTTTTTTTCCGTTTCTTCCTAACTTTGAATCTCTTATTTCTAATCCATTTTCTCCTTTATTTTATATTTTTTCTTTTTTATTCTTTTCGCCCCTCTTATTTTTATGCTTTTTTTCCACTTTTTAAATATTTTTTAATCTTTTTTCTCATTTTTTTAAAAAATAGAGTTAAATTATTTTGAAATTAAAATTTAAAAAGAGAAATTAATCCTAATTTTGTTAAATATGTTTCTCTAACAATTCTTTTATTTGTTTTTGCTCATTTTTCTGTATTTTGTCCAACTTTTGTTTAATGTAATTATGTAGTTTCACTTTTGTTTTCTTTATTTTGTTTACATTTCTCTAACAAGTGGAGCAGCCAATACCACCACCACCACCACCACCACCTTCTTCTTCTTCTTCTTCTTCTTACTCTCTTGCTTTCATTTTCTCTTTTCCCCTACATTCTCCTTCTTTGTCTCTTCCTGTTTCTTCTTTGTTCCCTTTTTCTCCCTATTCTTCATTTTATCTCTACTCTCTATCTCTCTCTGCACTCTCTCTTTCTCACTTTCCTCTCTCTCTCATTATCCTCTTTCACATTTCTCTTTTCCCTTTCTCTCTCTCTCTCTCTTCCCTGTCTTGTTTTTCTTTTCTCTTTTCTCCTCCCCCTGTCTCTCTCTGTTACTCTTCTTTCTCTCCTCCTTTTTCTATTCTCCCCCCCCCTCTCTCCTTCCCCTTTCTCTGTTGCTCTTCTCCCTCTCATTCTGATTCTAGATTTTTCTCATACACTCTACTGATGACAATGACCATGATGAAAAATAAGAGTTAGAAGAAAAACTAAAATTAATTGGAAGTAAAAAAAACAAAAACAGTATTTACTGAAAATATATTGATTCATTTTTCTACCCGACATACAATATTATTGATTGTAAAAATGAAAATAAAACATGTAACAATTATCTTTTTTTTATTAGAAAAAAAAACTTGTTAACAATGGTGTTTGAATTACAACACAGTCTACCTTGATTTGGTATATTATCATGGTTTTAATGCCCACTTTTCCATGCTTGCATGGACTGGATTGAATTTGTTGAAGAAGATTTTCTATGGATGGATGCCTTTCCTATTGCCAAGTCTTGTTTGTTTCCAAGTAAGGAAATATTACCCCATAGCCAGACATGTTTTTCATGGAAGATTGGAAACAAAGGACATGGCATGTATGATGTTGACATTCATTTTTTGTCTATCATGTAATAAAAGACATGGACACACACACAGATATACAACAAACTTCTTTCACTTTCCATTTACTAAGTCCACTTGCAAGGCTTCAGTTGGCCTGGGGCTATTGTGGAAGACACTTGCTTAAACTGCCATGAAGTGGAAGTGAACCAAAACCATGTGGTTAGGTAGGAAACTTAAACATTCAGCCACACCTACATCTGTCTATATTGATTGGTAATCTGCGATATGCATATGGAGATGTATGTTTGTTTTCTGATGCTTTTACAGTTAAAATAAGAAGATTCTAGCTTCCAACTCATTAAACATAGCAGTATTTCTGTAACGTTTGTTTTTGTTTTTGTTTTTTAACGTAAATTAGTCAGAGGAGGGTCAGTGTTTATGACCTTTGTGGGTCCTCTCAAACTGGATCGGTGAGATTGACATAGCCTGATGTTTTTGCATAGGTTAGTGCCTATAAGAAAGAAATTATGGAGGAAATTGAATTAGGTTGCAGTTGTGGGAATGATGGATCAGGCGAAATATTTAGTAGTGGGGTCTGGGTGTTGAAATACAGTAAGGGTGGAAAGGGGTAAAAAAAAAAAAAGGTAAAGATAAAGTTCTTCCTGAGTCATGCCGACTCATGAGAGCTGGTTTCTTGGTTTCATAGCATATATATTCCCCACCTGGACAGGACATTGGTCCATCACAGGATTACTCATTTTTACCTGCTGAGTGGATTGGAGCAATGTGAAATGAAGTGTTTTGCTCAAGAACACAATACATTGCTTGGCCCAGGAACTGAAACCACAATCTTATGATCATGAGTCCAACTTCCTAACCACTAAGCGATGTGCATCCACCAGGGGTAAAAGCAGAGATAGGATGAGTGAAAATGGGTTGGGGAAAGAGTACATTGTGAGATCAATGCAGATGATACTCTTCTGTAGGTCAATGTTTGTAGTAAATATTTGGGTAAATGGAGCTGGGGTGAGGGGCTTGAATTGCGTCCATATGCATGTAAGTTTTTGAGGTCTACTAAAAGCATTAAAAGATTGGGTGGTAGTATTGATCTAGGTGTTGTATTAAGTTTACCACCCAAATTAAAGACATCTGAGGATGAGGTGTAGTGTTAAACCAATGTCTTATGATAACCACCTAAACTGATAGCACCAAAAAATCAGAAGATTTAACTTCAAAATAAAGGCTCCAAACAATAAATTGGGTGTTGTATTAAATCTATGATTCAAATCAAAGGCACTCAACAACCAAGTGGTACTGTTAATCCTTTCATTAACATATTTTTGTTGAAATACATTATCTTCGTTTCAATTAGTTTTGAAAATAAAGAATTCATTAAAATAACACTGTCGTTATTAATCCTTTGAACCTGGTGTATGTTTTCTTGGGTGCGATTTTGTTTGACTCCACCCCTGGAGGATGCAAAAGCTAGCAGCTACATGATTTTGTGCTTATGGCTAAAAATAATGATGTTTCTGCCAATTAGCAAGCTGCCCACTTTTGCTTTTTCTAGGGGTACAGTCATATGAAATCACACCTGCTAAAGTGTACCTGTGAGTTCAAAGGCTACAGCTGTCTGATGTTTGAAACTTAAATTAACATAAAATTTTGATAGGTTTTAATTAAGATCATTTTAAATAAGAGGGTTTGTATCATAGAACCAAGGGCAGTTTCAGGCAGGTTGGTATCAAAAGGATTAAATCATTTAGATGCAGGCGTGGCTGTAGGGTAAGAAGTTTGCTTCCCAACCACATGGTTCCAGATTCAGTCCCACTGTGTGACACCTTGGCAAGTGTCTTCTACTATAGTCTCAAGCCAACCAAAACCTTGTGAGTAGATTTGGTAGAAGGAAACTGAAAGAAGCCCATAATATATATACGTGTGTGTGTTTGTGTTTGTCCCCCACCACCGCTTGACAACCAGTGTTGGTGTGTTTATATCCCTGTAACTTAGCAGTTAGGCAAAATGGCTTGATAGAATAAGTACTAGGCTTTGCAAAAAAAAGTAAGTACTGGGGTCAATTTCTTTGGTTAAAATTCTTCAAGGTGGTGCCCCAGCATGGCCATAGTCTAATGACTGAAACGAGTAAAAGAAAGATAAAAGATAAAAGATTTGAGTTTTTTGGAGGGGGTTGAGGATCTACTCCAAAAGTAAAGGCATCTCAGAACCGGATGATACTGTTGAAGCTGATCGCTATCTAGATGCACTGTCCAAAGCAGAGGCACCCAAGAACTAAGTGGTGGGTGGTCTTAAACCAAATGACTTGTTAGGTCTCTTACTTTGCATTGCAAATAGAGAAATGCAAAAATAAAATTAAAAGTTTTCATTGATAAAAAAAAAAATTAATCTTCAAATGAAAAATGGGAGTTTTTATTTATTTTTTTAAAACTCATAATTTATTTCTAGTTTGTAACATTTCAAAAAAAGAATTTCTGTTATTACGTCATACAGAAAATGTTTAAATGTCAGAAACAATTTAATAGTCTATCCATGCCATTAGCTAATTAATTAGAAATGAGTGAATGTAAAATACCATGCAATGCCATGGTGATGCATATTGGGAAAGCTGAGAATATATTTCACTATTGAACTGATGTAAGATGAAGATACAAGGCCTAGTGGTTAGGGTGTTCAGCTTGGAATGAATGGTGTGGGTTCAATTTTTGGACTGGGTAGCATGTTGTATTCTTGAACACTTAATTTCAGTTGAGTAGACCAGAGCAATGTGAAATGGGGTACCAGCTGAGTGCTGACATGTTTGTCTTCCTCTCCGACTGTCATATCATGAATGTAGCACTGGATCAAAGGTTGGGAGAGCTGAGAGGGTGTCATTGTCTGCTCATGACTACATGAGAGCCTACTACATGTTACCAAGCTATACTTGTTCATGGTAACACCTGTCTCTTATATGACTGATTTAACCCCTTAGCATTTGAAATGGCCACATCAGGCCTAAATATTATATTTTTTATATTCAAACTGGCCAGATCTAGATTTTGACACCTCCCTTACAATGTATTTCTAAAAATAAACAATCACATCATAAAAAGTTCAAAGCTGTGAGATAATACACAATCAATTTAAAAAGAATGTGAATAAATAAGCATTACATTTGACAGTGTAATCTGAATGCTAAATGGTTTGGGCAATGGATTAGCAAAATTTTTAGAGTATTGGTCAAAGTGCTGGGTGACATTAGTTCTTGTCCTCAGTTTAAATCTTACTGATGCCAACTTTGCCTTCCATCTATTTGGGGTCAATAAAATGAAAGTATAAAGTACAGGGTCTGATGCAATTGACTGTTCCTGCCATTTACATAAATTTTTTAGCCTTGCACCAATGTAGAGAATCAACATTTCATTGTTTTTTTATTGAAACTTTTTTCATATGTTTATCTTTTTTTCTCACATTTTTCATATTATTTTTACTTATATTACATGGATTTGAGGAAAGAAAATTTTTTTTTTTTTTTACTTTGCCAAAGTACTTTTCCAATGAAATACTACCAGTCTCTCACTCCAGTTTAGCTACACTAGTTTTCAGGAATCTTTTTTTCTTTCTATACTTCTGTATGTTGTCGTTTCATCATCATTATCATCATCATTATTTAATGTCCGTTTTCCATGCTGGCATGGGTTGGACAGAGCTGGCAAGCAGGAGAGCTGTACCAGGTTCCAGTCTGATTTGTCCTGGTTTCTGTGGCTGGATACCCTTCCCAATACCAACCATTTTACAAAATTGGGTGCTTTTCTATGTGACACCAGCACAAGTGCTTTTACCTGGTACCGGCACAGGACTCTTGCAGGCCAATCCTCTTCTGCTGTGGAGGATGGTTCTTCTTGGGAACAGAAAGGCACCAGATGTCTCACTCCTTTGTCATCTCCTTCATATCAGTGTCCTGAGGTCATCCTTCAGTACTTCATCTCATCTCTTCTTAGGTCTCCCTCTTCCACAAGTTCCATCCACTTTGTTGTTTGTTGATGTTTAACTCCAGGTCAATCCTGACTGAACAGATCTGTATTCTAAAGCATACCAGCCATGACCATCCATCTTGCTTTATGAACTCAAAACTCTTACATTGTTGTTTCTCATGGAGAAATAGTACGGTTTTTGTAGTTTGACTTGTTACTTCTTCCTGCATGATTTTTATACAAGGTGACAAAGAAAACTTCTATGCAGTGGATCAATCTACTAAAAATAGCAGCCAAATTTTTTTGACCCCTACTCTATAATTGTATTAAAAAAAAAATAAATTAAAAAAAAACATTGGATAATGTAGCTTTAGATATACATTCTGAACGAAAATGGGAATTGTCATGGCTGAACACTTTTTGGTCAAAGACCTACTCTGTTAGGGCTGACTCAACAACATATTTTTATACTTCCAATTTTATTTCCCTGATGATATAGGCATGTCCTTAAGTTACTTGTTTTTGAACAGGGTGTATAATGGTAGTTTCTGATTTACATTCAGAGCCAGAAATTTTGAGTAGGAGTGGTACTTTATTTTATCAAGCCCCAGAGGGATGAATGGCAAAAGTCAGCCATGACAAGATTTGAACTCACAACATAAGGATCTGGAAAATAGTATATGATAATGATGGTAATGATGATACTTTAGGGCCATTGAGAGAAATTTAGGAAGTCAAAACAAGACTGATTTCAGCACCCCAGAAATGTGGACTCTCAGAATTCAGAGAACTTGTGAGTTTTTCTTTCTTCAGGATGCAGCCTGGTGGATAGTCACAGGCCTCTTCCTTGACTGTCCACACCCTGAGCCAATGTACCAGCTGCCCCCCCCCCCCATATATCTTACAGGTTCTTTACCTAGTAGTATTATAATCATTTATAACTGAATGAAGTTCCAGCCTACAATGCCACAGATTGGTTCATATTACACCAGAGATATTACTGGTGTTCTGAGCACTTGTCTAATATTTCATGCCTAATTAAAAGATCATTATTAACCCTTTTGTTACCAACCTGTTGGAGACAGCTCTTGGTTCTATGATACAAACTTCCAGATTTAAAGTGACCTACATCAAAACTCGACATCAGTTTCATGTTAAATTATGTTCTAAACACTAGCTTAATAATGACAGTTCATCATCATCATCCTTTAATGTCCATTTTCTCTGCTGGCATGGGTTGGACGGTTTGACCAAGGTCGGTAAGCCAGAGAGCTGCACCAGATTCCAGTCTGACTTGGCTTGGTTTCTATGGCTGGATGCCCTTCTTAATGCCAACCACTTTAGAGTTTACTGGTTGCTTTTAACGTGGCACTGGCACAAGTGCTTTTACATGGCACTGGCTTGAGTGGTTTCTACATGGCACCAGCACAGGACACTTGCAGGCCAATCCTCTTCACCAGGGCATGTCACCTTCTTGAGTACAGCAAGGTGCCAGGTATCTCAGTCCTTTGTCATCTCATCCAAAAGGTTCAGTGTTCAGTGTCCCATGTCTTCTACGAGTTCTGTCCGCTTTGAGTGAACAGCTCTTGTTTATGGAACTATCAGCATCTATCTGCATCACATGACCAAACCAGTGCAGTCTTTTCCCTTGCACACTGCATCTAATTCCTCTTATGATTAACTTCTTTCTCAATACGCTTGCGTTCTGTTGCACATGTACACTTACATTACACACCCAGTGGAGCATACTAACCTCATTCTTTTCTAACCTTTGCATGTCTTCTGCATTCAGGGCCCATGTCTTACTACCATGTAGAATTGCTATTCGTATGCATGCATCATACAATCTTTCACTTGGAGAGAGAACCCTTTGGTTGCCAACAGAGGTAAAAACTCTGAATTTTCTCCATCCTATTCTTATTCTAGCTATTACACTGCTTGTACATCCTCTCCCACTATTAATTTGGTCCATAGGTAGCAGAAATTATTCACTACATCTAAAGAGCCTCTGGGGCATTTGAAAAAATCAATTTCCTGAATATCTGTAGTTTTTATGACTCCTGTGCATCTTCCACATACAAAACCACAGTCTCTGATAACCTTCCACTGTACCTCTGTGTGTTCATTGCTTACACTGGGTACATTGTATAGAATTCCTGTCTACATCTTTCCTACAAATCAAGCAGAGCCACTTACCAGAAGTGGTTAGGGTCCTGTTTATTTTCTTGCTTAATAAGACCCTAGGTTTTGCTAAATTAACCTTAAGGCCCTTAGATTCCAGGTTTTGCTTCCATGCCTGCAATTTCTTTTCCAGCTCTGATATGGAATCTGCTGAGTGCAAGATCATTAGCATATAGTAGTTTGCAGGGACTGCCAGTCTTGAATTCCTTTGTAATGGCCTAGAGGACAATGATGAAAAGTAGGGGACTGAGGACTGAGTCTTGAGGGACACCTCCCTGTACACCAAATTCTTCACTGTACTCATTTTTAACTCTCACCTTATTGACAGCACTCCTGTACATGGTCTGTACAGCTTTCACAAGCCACTTGTCTACCCCTAGCCTCTTCAGAGTCCACCATATCATACAGCTATCAATGGCTTTCTCTATGTCAACAAATACCAAGTATAATGGTTTATTCTCAGCCAAGTATTCCTCTTGAAGTTGCTTCTCTGGAGGGATCAAAGTCAAACTACATTTTGTCTAGACTAATTCTGCTCCTAATTAATTGGATTATAACTCTCTCCATAATTTTTATCACATGTTTGATGCCTCTATAACTGCTTCTAAGGCATCTCCTTTACCCTTGTAGCAGCTAACAATAATGTTGTCACACCAGTCACAGGTATTATGCCATCCTGAATAACCAGATCAACTATGTGGGTGACTAGTCCATATCCTACCTTACCAGATATTTGGAGCATCTCAGTGGTGACTCTGGATGGGCCAAGGGCTTTCCTTGTTTTCATGTCTTTAAGTGCCTTATCTACCATATTGCTGTCCACTGGGATAGCTGGTCCCTCTGTTGGGTTCACATGAGGGAGATTCCCTTTATCCCATTCATTCTCCATGTTTAATAGCCTTGCGTAGTAACCCTTCAACACTACTTTCTTGTCTATTTTACTAAATTCATTATTTTAAAAATAAATTGAGACATAAGCATTGTGTTTCAATAGAAATATAGTAACAAAAGGGTTAAACTAAAACAAACAAAAAAAAATAATCTCCCTCTAAAAATTAAAAGCAGTATTAATTCTTGTTTTAATAGATATGATAGATTATCCTTTAATATCTGTTTCATATTGAAAGTTTTGTTGGTACGAAAGACTGATAGCTGTTTAAAAATTCTTTTAAAAAGATCATAAATAAAAGCTTGTAGCAAATTGAAAATATATCTACATTTGCCAAAACCATTAATTGATACGTGAAAAAGAAATATGTCTGATAAATTCAAAAAAAAAAGAAAAACCAAACATAATTTATTTACATCAGTTGCTGTTTTTTTTTTTAAGTTTTGCTCTATTTGCTCCTTTCTGTTGCATCCTTTATCCACTTATCCAAATTATCAGGAACTCTAAAAGATAAATTATATCAAGGTTTGCTGTCATCCAATAGAATTTTGTTGATGTTATCATCTATTAGAGAGAATTTTTTTTTTCTTTTTGATAAATGATAAATGACTTTTTTGAAAACTTTTCCTTGGAACTTCCTGCTTCTGGTTTTCCATCCATTTATGCTTTTAATGTCAGCACTAAACTATTGAAATGGTGGTGGTGGTGGTGGATGGAGGCAGGATATGATTTAGTTTTTATTCTCTATTGTTACTGTTTCTTTTCTCTTACATCACTACAGATAATCTGCAGAAAAGGCATGGAAGTCAATTTTATGTCCTCTCCCCATACAGGACATCTTGAGTTTGTCTGTCTGTCTCTCTCTCCCTACACACACACACACACACACACACACACACACAGTGTGTGGATGTAGAATCGGTGCAGTTGACAGAGTTCAGGAAAAAAAAAAAAGGCATGAAACCATTATTGTTTAAGATTTATTCAAAATTCAAGATACATGAAGCTACTAGATCTGTATATTGCATAGTTATTCAATATAACCCCTCCCAGCTTCAATAACCTCTTCAAAGCAACCATAGAACCGGTGCGTCTCATAGTTGCAACTCATAAATCTTGGAATGCCTGGAAAAGGCACTGTTTCAGCTCTTCCTTGCTGTTGCAGACAGTCTTGTTGATGAATCTTTCAACTCCACCTCAGAAGGAAATAGTTCAGAAGATTGCAGTCTGGAGAGTTAGGGGCCACGTCTTGGCTGACGTGGTCATAAAAGTTGTCTGAGAGCCACTTTTGAGTCTTCCTGGCCATGAGTGCAGGTGTAGAATCTTGCTTGAACACATAAGGTCTTCCTCCTGCTGCCACCTCTTCAGTCCAGGGCTTCACCTCCTAGTACACATCCTGATAGCACCTGGCTCACGTTAAATATGGGGGGTGGGCATAACATATCCCTCACTGTCATTTGTGTCAGAGACCATGATATGGACAGGAAACTTGGTTTTCATGACCTTGGGAACATCATGTGAGGTAACTGCTAACCACCTGTTATTCTGCTTGTTGTGTGCCTTGTGCTAGCAAAAGATTCTTTCATCTGAGAAATACCACATTTAATTCCAGGGGATATTTCTTGGCCCTCTTTATGCAGTTCTTCTTGGATTTCGGAGTGAGCTGCTGTCCTGTCTGCATTTTGTAAGACACACAGGTCCTAACAGTCTTGTCATCAAAACCCAGTTATCTGGCAATCTCACTTATCTGAATGGAGGATGGGTCTTCCTTAATGAACTGTTCAACTTCATAGATGAAATCAGCATCTCTCACCCTTTGTTTGCTAGCTAGCTGTGATGAATTCATTGCTGCTTTACTGTTTCATTAGTATTTTTTTGTTTACTACAATTATGAGTTTTCCTAGCAGCCACAGTGTCAATGTTAAAGTTACTGTCCTCTAACTCCTTTCTCATCCCTTAGACTTACATTTTTTTATTATTATTATTGTTGTATTTTGACCTGAAGATTAGCTATATTTTTGAATAGAATTGATTTTCGACAGTTTTAATCGATTTAAATTTTCTTTCTATTTGAAAATTGGTTATGAAACACGTGTAGTCGTTTTATTATCATTATCTTATGATATTTACTTTGTATTATATTATAATTATTTATTGTGTTTTTACTTATTAATTTTTCTATTTGTGACAGTGGATTTTCATCGATGAGGTCATGAACCTTGGTTCTTTTCCCTAAAACTATATATATATATATATATATATATATATATATATATATATATACATACACACACACACACACACACACACATACATACATCTACATAACAATCTACTAACTACTCTACTTGTGTATATATAAACTGTGTGTATTGGGGTATGACTACTTTCTACATATATTTCCTATTTAGTACTGGGGATGTTTCATTTATGAGGACGTACTCCTGTATTTGTCTGAGTGCGGTGTCCTTCGGGTGCTTGGATAAAAAGTGGATGTCAAGTTTACCCAGTGTGCCTCCATGTTGGTCTTTGGCATGTTGATAGAGTATGGAGGACTGTTTTTTTGTTGTCATATTGTCTCAAATGTTCATTTAGTCTCTCTGCAATGCTCCTAGATGTCTCACCTATGTATATCATGTTCTTGTCTTTACAAGCACCTTCTTTACACCTTATGCTGTAGACTACATTTCTTGTGCTACAGTTAATGCCAGGGGTTAATCTTACAGACCATGCAGTTATCATTGGTGCATGTGGTATTCTCAAAGGGATATGTCCTACATAATTGTGATCTGATGGAGCTCCATGGCTTTTCCATGGGCTGTGGCCGCTACAAACATCACTAACCCTAACCCTAATCACTCCTTGATATTTGTCGGTCTTGTACCACATGTTCACCCTGTTTGCTTTGTCACAAACTCTTTGTATTCTATTCCAGTCTTTACTTCTATATCTAGGGCAGGTACCACTGGTTTCATTACATATAATGCTATCTAACTTCTTTCTAGCACCACTGTATACCTGAACCCTATCTTTCTGATCATATCCAGAGAATTGCATGTGGTGAATATATGTGTATGTATGTGTATAGGCATTAGGAAGAGCATACAGCCATAGAAATCATGCCAGATCAGACTGGAGCCTGGTGCAGCTCCTCAGCTTACTAGCTCTGATCAAACCATCCAATCCATGCCTGCATAGATAACGGATATAAAATGATGATGATGATGTGTGAGAGGCTGGATCTGGCCAGGTTCAACATAAAACAGGTAGAATATTTAGGCTGGATTTGGCCGGTTTAAATGCTAAAGGGTTAAACAGATAAAGAAGCCATGACCTGTGTCACTAACAACGGGCATATTTAAGCTTCAAATTTAGTATTTTTATCTTTTCTCATTTCTTTTAAAATGAAATTTAAAAAAAAAATTATATTTTACCTGGGAAAGTTCTCCATGTTCTGTTTGTTTTAGATGTTTTGAAGATGTAACTTCATTTGTTGCGTAGTTCCTTATCAACCTTAATTGAGCTGATCCTCGAAGTTAAAGGCATTCTGTCCTTGTTTCCATTTCTTTTCTTGAAAAAAAAAAAAAAAAAAATGTTTCTCAGACATTTTGAAGCTTTCCTGTTTTAAGATGGTAGAACTTTATTTGAGGGAAATATTGATGCTATTTCTAGCAAGTTAAGCTACATTGCAGTTTCCTCTTTGGTTTGATCAGTCATATAGAGCGCTTATTGTTTTGACTCTTTTGCTACCATATTTCTGTTGAAAAATTGTCATTATTAAGCCAGTGTTTGGAACATAAATTAACATGGAATTTTGATGGAAAGATTTAACTTGGATCAGTTTAAAACAAGAATTTTGTATAATAGAATCAAGGGCAGTTTCAGTTAATAACAAGAGTTTAGCAATCATATTAGATGCTCTTTCTTTCAAAGAACAAACACTTAGAAGTTTCTTTGGTTCATTTAGTCTGCAGTTCTTACTTGTTAACAAATACCTCAAACTGTTTAAACATTTCAAATAGATTTAAATTTCATGATATGATTCTTTTATGCTTTTGTGGGCGTTATATCATCATCATCATTTTAATACCCACTTGCATGGTTTATAAGATAATTCATTGAAGCAGATTTTTTATTTACAGTTGTATAAATCATAAAAAATATAATTGTCCAACTAACCCCGCTTTCTAAAATTTCTGGACTTCTGCCAAAATTTGAAACTGTTATTATTACTATTGTGTAACTACAATTTATTGTAACATTGTTTATCAGGTCTATCAGGTGGTGAAATATGATCTTTGGATGTTGAGTCTCATGGAGGTGATGACAAGTAACTGAAACTTTTGGTGAGAGGCAACCATGCTGGTGATGACACGTGAAAGGCACCTGTGTCAGTGACACATGGGGTACAACTGTGCCAGTGACCCATGAGAGGCAACTGTGTTGCTGATATATGATAAGCACCTGTGCCGATGGCATGTGAGAGGTACCTATGCCAGTGACCTGTGGGAGGTACCTATGCCACCAGTGACAAATCAGAGGCACCCATGCCAGTGACATGTGAAAGGTACTTGTGCCAGTGACACATGGGAGGCAACCGTGCCACTGAGATGTGAGATATAACTGTGCTGCTGACACATGAAAGGCACTTGTGCTAATGACACATGAGAGGCAACTGTGCCAGTGACACATGAGACACCCATGCCAGTGACATGTGGAAGGTACACATGCTAGTGACATGTAAAAGACACTCAGTACACTCTGAGTTACCAACCCCAGTCAAACCGTCTTACCCATGCCAGCGTGGAAAATAGATGCTGAATGATGATGATGATGATGATGATGGTAAGGGTGACGCAGATGACAATGCACTGAGCAGTAACTAATTTCGTTGATTAAAGACTGAGTTCAAATCCTGCCTGTCAGCTTTGACACTGCATTATATCTCCACTGTTGGTCTATAGGAAATATTTACTATATCCATTTCAATTGACTACAGCTGCCTCAACAGATCATCTGTGTATCTGTAGGTACAAATTATATTATGCAATAGATATTTATACAGGGTTGAAGAAACTTTTTTTTATGTTTCAAACATGAGATTAATAATGCTTAAGTCAAGTATCTTAATAAATCCTTCTAAATTCCTTATTATTTTCAAATTATTGAGGCATATTCAATATATTTCATTAGAAGTATGGTCTCAAGAAACAGGTCGATGAATAGCAATAGTAAGTGATATTGTGTGAAATAACAATTCCTTTGAATTTTGGTACAAGCCCCGCAGTCTGAGGTGGAGGGGATAGTTGATTATATCAACTCCAGTACTTGATTGGTACTTTTATTTTATTGACCCTGAAAGGATGAAAGGTGAAGTCACTTTCAGTAGTATTTGAACTCAGAATATTAAGAGATAGAAGAAATTCTGCTAAGCATTTTGTCCAGTGTGCTAGCAATCCTACCAGCTCACTATCTTAGAAATAATGATAACTAGACTACCTGTGACCTGTTGGGTCACCGGGAAACTCAGTTTCCTAGCAACAGGGTTTTGTTTTGTGGGTCTTTTCTTTTCTAGGTTATTTCGCATGCTTTCAACGAATGTGACATCGAAATCATGCGTAAACAGCTCCTTTCCCTCAGAAAAGGAAAGATTTGGCTGCTATTTTTTGTACGCCCTGCTACCATGTAACAGGATGTGTTGGATCCTTTATCGCAAATAACTGTTATGTAGTAGCAGGGCATGCTAGAAATAGTAGCCAAATCTTTAGAGGTTAAATAATGTTGAATGCACTCAAAAAAACCTGGGGGAAAAAACTATTTCACTCCGAGGTTACAAAGTTCATGATACATATGTGTTTATGTATGTATGTATGTATGTATGTGTGTGTGCATGTATGCATGTACATATGTAGATGTGTATATGCGTATGCATGTATATACGCATGTATGTATGTATGTATGCATGTCTATACATATATGTATGTATGTGAGCATTTATGTAAGTAAGTGTGCAGATGTGTCTCCATGTGTGTATATGTGTATGTTTATGTACTGATATGTATGTCTGTTCAAGTTGTATATATGACTGTGACTCTGTCGAAGGTTGTATGTATATATATTTACGGTAAAAAACAAATCATATATTTCTGTTGTGAAATCAGTCGAATCTAAATGTTAGTTTCTTCCTTTTCAGGGTGAAATTTAATTCAGAACATTTTCACATTATGCACCGTTTTGAGTATTTATACCCCAAATCCCAAATATCTCAATAACTACTGCTCCAGTTTATGTGAAACTTGTTTCATTCTGTTCCTATTAACATTTCAGGGTAAACTTAATTCATAGTATTTTCCCATTATGTGCCAGTAATTCATAGTATTTTCCCATTATGTGCTGGGTAATATTGCAAGCAAGCAAGCAAGATTGAAACTGACTTTTAATGTATTATAGATAACAATTATTATTTTAGCATAAGGCCAGCAAGTTCAGAAGAGGGGATAAATTGATTACATTGACCCCAGGACTTAACTGGTACAACAACAACAACAACAATAATAATAATAATCCTTTCTACTAAAAGCGTAAGATCTGAAATTTGGTGGAAGGGGACTAGTCAGTTACATCGATCCCCAGTATTTCACTGGTACTTTATTTATCAACCCTGAAAGAATGAAGGGTAAAGTCAACCTCAGCGGAGTTTGAACTCAGAATGTAAAAATAGACAAAATGCTGTTGAGCATTTTACCTAGCATGCTAACAATTGTGCCACTTCACTGCTAATGATAATAATAATAATAATAATGATAATAATAATAATAACAACAAGAGCACTCAGAGAGCGGAAACCTCTTTTAGGCAACATCAACGTCCTCTCAACGATTAGCCAGAGATGATTTTTATAATGAGAATATCTGAAATAAACTCAACTGCTCTTATAAACGAGAATACTAAAAATGAACCCGACAGCTCTCAAGAATAAAGTAAAAAAAAAAAAAAAAAGGAAAAATAATCCAGAACCCTTGTCCAGTACCAAATCAATCCCAAAATCTAATCAGTTTGTGCCAGTCACGAGGCCAACCATCCCTGAAAGTTTCTGAATCCATCCAGCAGTTCTTGAGATATCTTGTCCACGGACAAACAGACAAACAAACGCAACTGAAAACAATACCTCCACCTTCGCTAAGGCAGAGGAAATAATAATAGTAATAATAATAATAATGGTTTCAAATTTTGGCACATGGCCAGTAGTTTTGGAGGAGGGGATGTCAATAGCCTCTACCCCAGTACTCAACTGTTACTTATTTTATCAATCCCAAAATAATGAAAGGCGAAATTGACCCCAGTAAAATTTGAACTCAGAACATAAAGATGGACAAAATGTTGCTGAACATTTTTCCCAGTGTGCTAATGATTTTGCAAGCTCACCGCCTTAGAAATAATAATAATGATAATAATGATAATTATAAAAAGCTATGTTGGCCTGATTACATAATCAGCATAACCAGGTGGAAACTGCCAAAAGTTTGTATTGTTAATGGGGAGCAGAACAAATAGTGGTGGTCTCATTTATTTATATTTTTGTAATTGTTTGAATATTGATGTGAAAAATCTGTGTTGATACACTCACACACAAAACCCAACCTCCAAATCTAAGTCAATACACATAGATGAGATATATATATATATGTATGTATGTGTGTGTGTGTGTGTGTATATTCTCATACATATATACATACACACACACATGATATATTAAATTACAAATTAAAAGCAGATCTAGTAATGGAAAACATTAACAGTTGTACATACATAGTATGTGTTTTGTTTACACCCATTTGCTGTGTGATAGAGTCTGGGGACACTTGGTTTCTCTAACACTCAATGTTGTGTAAGGAGCTTTCCTTGTATGTTATCCCAGGGGTTTTCAAACTGTGGTCCGCAGTCCACAGGGGGTGGACAGCAAATACTTTTTATGGGCGATTTGATTTTATATATGTTTTTTAATCGAAATCTTTTAATTGACAATAAACCTATTTGTTAAATACTGTTAAATAAATAAATGTAAAGATATATGTTACTTTAAGCAAATATTTATGTATAAATTTACCCTAAGGTAAAGCCTGAAATATAAAGGGGTCTGCAAGTCAAAAAGTTTGAAAACCCCTGTGTTATCCCACATACAGCAAATGGGCATCTATACAAAACACATACACTATGAATGTGTGGCTGATAATGTTCACATTACTAGAACTGCTTTTAATTCGTAATTTAATTTTCTTCCATGTGTACTGAGCAACAGCACATCAAATAAACTTTACTTTATTTGCATATAAACCCTGCACCAGTGTTTCATTCTGTTTTGAGGTGATCCAAATACATGGTTTTGATGGAGGGGGTTAGTTGATTACATCAACCCCAGTACTTGTATTTATTTCATCAACCTTGAAAAGATGAAAGACAAAGTTAACCTCTGCGGAATTTGAACTCAGATTGTAAAGACCTGGAAGAAATGCTGCTATGCATTTTGTCCCACAATCCTGCTAGCTCACTGTCTTGATATTAATAATCTTAATCTAAGGACAATACCTGAGATTCTTGGGGAGGGGGCTAATCAATTTCATCGACCCCAGTACTCAACTGGTTGTTATTTCAACAACCCCAAAAGAACGAAAGGCTAAGTCCACCTCAACAGAATTAGAACTTGGAATAGAAAGATGAACGAAATGCCACTCAGCATTCAGTCCTGTGTGCTAACAAATTCTGCCAGTTCGCTACCTTTCACCCCCTTAAGGATGATGGCCACTCCCGTTGATTTCAACATATGAGTTTTTGAAGGAAAAAATTTTTAAAAAATAAAGATTGCTTAATAATAATAATAATAATAATCATAATAATAATAATAATCCTTATCGGTACAAGGTCTGAAATTTGGTGGAGAGGGGGCTAATTGATTACATCAACTCCAGTACTCAACTGGTACTTATTTTATCAACCCCGAAGGATGAAAAGCTAAGTCGATCCTGACAGGATTTTAATACAGAACATATAGACATGAAATGCCACTAAGCATTTTGCCTGGCATGCTAACAGTTTTGCAGGTTGCTAACCTTAATAATAATAATAATAATAGTGATAATGATAATGATTTCAAATTTTGGCACAAGACCAGTAAGTTCAGGGGAGGGAGTAAGTTGATTATATCGTCTCCAGTATCCAACTGGTACTTATTTTATTGACCCCAAAAGGATGAAAGGCAAAGTTGACCTTGGTGGAATTTGAACAAGCATGCTAACAATTTGGCCAGTTTACCACATTAATAATGATGATGATGATAATAATAGTAATAATAATAATAATAATAGTAGGAGTAGTTTAGTGTTTTCAACTACTAAACCAGTTAATGTCATTGACTTGCAAGTGGGTCGTTGTTTATTTTAGATAGGCAGCTTCTATTTTCTATATAGAATATAACGTTTGTATTTTACCAACAAACTCTATTTTATATTAATAAGAATTTCTATTTTTATTTACTTTCATTTCTAAATATTTGTATCAATTAAGCTCCATGATATTTAAGTATTTTAATGTGAGGTTTCCTCAAAAAAACAAAAATAAAAAAAATAATCTAAACAAATAAAATAAATAAGTAAATAAATAAAAAAAAAGGCATTTGGATATATTCCTAATACTGAAGCAATATCTATTTCACTGTTTGTATATTTAGAGCTGATATATGACTATGAATTTGTATATTTAGCCTTTGATTTTATTTCCCTTCTCTTATTATTATTATTATTATTATTATTATATTTGTAATGAATTATGCAATACTCTGTGTCTTTGTTGCACTCCATGCAGGCTTGCCAGTTCATTAACCACCTTGAACTAGTGCAGTGTGCTATTGTTAAACATCTTACTCTCCACTCAAAGAGAACTGTGTCCAGTGTTATGAATTATGAACTTGTGGTTTGTTTATGGCAGATTTCTCCTCCCACCAACACCTTGCTTTATGCATGCTGTATAGTGTTCTGTGTTCTACTGTTATGACTGCTTAATAAGAGAAAACAAAATGTATTATTTTATACTGATATGCATGTGAAGGACATTGCTCAGACATTTTGAAGGAGTTCTTTGGCTAGTTTTGATTCCCCAGTCAAAGTTGATGTCTTTAGAGGGAGCATAAATGTTGCAGATATCATTTAGATTTCCTAAAGGATTTTTACCATTGTATTTAAGAAAGATATCAATAAGCCATTCCCAATGAGAGTACCTGTTACACCCCCTCCTCCTCATCATCATTGTTTTGACATGTAGACAGCTCCATAAAGAAGTGCTGATCACTCAAAGTGGATGGCATTCGTGATAGAGGGAGACTCAGGAAGACATGGGATGAAGTACCGAAGGATGACCTCAGGACACTGAACCTTACAGCAGAGATGACAAAGGACTGAGATATCTGGCGCTTTGTCAGACTCAAGAACACCCACCCTCCACAGCAGAAGTGTTAATGCTGTTCACCCTGCTGAAGAGGATTGCCCTGCGAGGGCCCTGTGCTGGTGCCACGTAAAAAGCACCCATGCCAGTGTCATGTAAAAGCATCGATGCCATTACCGCATACAAGGCACCCAGCACACTCTGTAAAGAGGTTGGCATTAGGAAGGGCATCCAGCCATAGAAACCAAACCAAATCAGACTGAAACCTGGTGCAGTTCTCTAGCGGGCCAGCTTCTGTCAAAACATCCGGTCTATGCCAGCATGGAAAACAGATGTTAAATGATGATGGTGACAATGATTATCATTATTATTATTATTATTATTGAGTGAGAGAGCAGTGCATGCCGCCAAAATGACACTGGGGTAAAATATATGAAGCCCAGTTTACCCATCATGACTACCCGTCTGATAAGGGTACACCAAGCACATGCATCACAGCCATATGTGCATGACGTAATGATCTCATATCAAGATAAACAGCGCATGACCTTGCAGGTGGGGCCCAGTTAGAATTTTCTTTGGGTTAAGTAGCCCATCCCACTCAAAAGTTCCCTGAATAAGGGTTGTTTAAGGATGATGAGCAAAACACCCATGTTTCCAGAGTTGAATTATCCAAACCCCAAAGAATTCCTCTCAACACATGGTTATGATACTCCTGCACTATTTCTGCTCATGGTCAGAGATGCACATATCATCAGCCACTAAGGGACATGTTCAACTGGTTATGGTTAAGCAACAGACAAGCAAATCTGTGGTATTGATCAGAATATTTGCTGTAGCCCATCTTTTATACCACAATAAAACAATTTACATGATAACACTTCCAATCAGTTAGGATCAAATTATTATTATTATTATTTATTGTCTTTGCACAGCTTCTAACACTAGAGATGTACTATGGTGCCAGCTGTTCACTACCAGTGAACTAAGGTAACACTCCTTATTTTTTGAGCACCTAAATTTCTTCCATATGCTGTCAGTTCCATCCTCCACTTCACCATACTTTTTCCAAGCAATCAATCACTCAACATTCGATGCAATACCAAATAGGTTCATACATTCCATAATCCAAGAATGTGGGATCATATCGTATGCCTTACGATAATCGATCCATGACATGGATAATTTAGTTTTCCTTCTCTTGCAGTCTCTAAGTACAGTTTTGTCTACCAGGAGTTGATCCTTGGTACCTCTGCAATTACGCCTGCAACCCTTCTGCTCATGTGGCAGGACTCTATTTTTTTCTAGATGTCCGTACACTGACTCTGCAACTAATTTCCCCAAAAGTGGCAAGTAGGATATCGGCCTGTAATTGTCTACCGTATTGCTTTTTTTCAATGTTTTTCAAGTACAGCACTGTCCTACCCATTGTCAACCAGTCTGGTGTTACTTGGTTGGCATTTAATAAAATGTTGAGTTGTGCAGCTTTTCCTGAATGACATTCACCAAATCTTTTGATCCAGTAGCCTTGAACACCATCTGGTCCCAGGGCCTTCCAGTTGCCCATTTTTTGCTGATTTTCTTCATTTCCCTAACTGAAATGACTAGCTCTATCTGTTTTGGACAGACTACTGTTTTTTTCAGTTCTTGCAAACATTCAGCATCCTTCTGGTGCTCCTTGTCTTTGCTCCAGATGTCACTCCAAAACCTTTGACTTTCAGTGTTATCTGATATCAACTTTTCATCTGTACACTCTCCATTTATTTCTTTGTAGAATCTCTTCTGATCTACTCTGAATAACCCATTCTGCTGGTATCCATTCATTTTTGGGTCGTATCTTATCACCTTTGTTTCCTTTGCAACAGGGCGCTGTTTCAGATCCTCCATTACCTCTTTCAGGTCCTTTCTTTCAATATCATACTTCCTGTTCAGTGCCCTGTATTTTTGTTCACTTTTAAGCTCCCCCTTCTCTTTTCAGTCTAACACAGAAATGTCCTTCGAGTGCATGTCTAACCCTGCCTGTATTCTTCTTTTCCACCATGGATTTTTTTCTTTTGTCACTCCCATTATATTTCTTTTTCTTGACATCAACACCCACATTTTCTGCTACAACAATACTTGTTGCCTTGATCAATGTTTGTTTCTGTAATGTTTTTTGTTCAGATGTATTTCAGAATTTCATTCACATTTTTTGTTGCTTGGTTCAATTTCCACCAGTCAACCTTTTTAAGGTTGCAAATAATGTCGCTATCGTTCTCCTGTAGCCTTGTCTTTATTCTGTCGTAGATTGCCTTTTTCCCATCTGTCATGTCACTATTAATTTTATTGTCTTCTTCTAAACCTACTGTTTTTTTTTAAGCCTGGTACTTGTTCTGTCAGTTTATTTTGCCAAACTGCTAAGTTACAAGGATGTAAACATACAATCACCGGTTATCAAGCAGTGGTGGGAGACAAGCACAAACACAAAGAAACACATACATAGATATATACAATAGCTTCTTTCAGTTTCCATCTACCAGATCCACTCACAAAGCTTTGATTGGCCAAGGTGCTATGCAGTGGGACTGAACCCTGAACCATGTGGTTGGGAAGTAAGCTTCTTAAATTACAGCTGTTTGTGGTTAAGAGGATAACAGATGATGTTATTGTTGTCAGTGTTTAGCTCCATGTCAGCTCTGATTGAGTGGATCTATGAGCAACCCTCTTTTCCTGTTTAGTGTATCTTGAACAACATTATCCTATGTTATCCTTTTCTCTTTTGTTTTTGTTTTTTATTTTTAAGATAGTGGAGTGTGACTTGGGGAAGATTTAGTTGCTTTTTGTCACAGGTGGAATGTCTTAGAGGCCTCTCCCTTCAGAAGTATAAAAGGAGACCAACGTCACTGTCGTCATTATCAATGATAATGATGATGGTGGCAGCAGCGGTGGTGGCGGGGGCGGTGAGGACGATCTTTTTTTTTATTACTAAAAGGGGGAGCCCTCTAACACATTCTGCCTGCTACAAAAAACAACTGAATCCCCAATTCGCACCCTTCTATCTTAAAAAGAAAAGAAAAGAAAAAGGGGCTAGAACAGGTTTTGCTGCAGAGGAGTTACATGACTACTCACATTATGGGGGAGAGAATGGGAGTAACAGGGTTGGAACTGGGAAAAGAGAGAGAAAGATGGTGATGACAAATTGTCAGGTTGGACCATCAAGGTATATACATGGTAAATGTGTTCCACTGATGTAAACCTGGGGTGGATGGGTGAATCTTTCTTGGTAGCTTTACATTTGAACTAAAGATTTAGCTATACTGAGACCAAAATGCAAAAAAAAAAATAAATGACTAGAATTTTTAATTAAAGCTTTTGGCTTAATTAGGTTTGACTGTTTCCATTGGTAGTTTATTAGATTTCAAATTCCATGTGACATCTATAAAGGTTTTTGGTACAATACCACAACTTACTCAACAACTTGGCTATTCCGAACTTTTTTATTGATTTTCTTATTTTATGTTTATTTTTTTTTTGTCTTGTAACTATGTAAAAAATTGATAAGGTTACAAATCATATCTAACCACACAGCCAGTTACAGATATGGAATGTAGTTTCACTGGAGGTATTGATTTTTGGGTTAGGGAATGTGAGCAAGTTGAAAATAATTAAGGGTATGAGGAGAGCAGGCTGCATATCCTGTCCTTTGTGAGCTGGCAAAAGAAACAAAAAATATAAAAGAGCAATTGCAAAAAACAAGACCAAAAGGAAACTGCTTTTTGATTTCATTTGAAGGATGACCTTGTAGTTTCTTACCAATTATTTCATTGTTTATACCATAGCAAAATATAGAAATATTAAAGTTATTATCCTTTAGCTGACTCTTTGATTCTTGAGTTTGAGTTTGAGTAAATAAAATCGTGGACTGTTTTTATGTCTGCTTTGAACTGACTTAAAATCTTGAAATCTCTTGCAGTGTGAGGCTTGGGAGTCTGAGAAATAGTAATTCATATTAAGTTCATATAATTACCGTAAATCCTCGAATATAATCCGCACTTTTTTCCCAAAATTTAAAGGTCAAAATTTCTAGTGCGTACTATATACGAGGTTAAAAATGAAAAAATATTTTCTAAGCAAAATTTTCTAAGTGATAAATATGTAAAGGGAATTTACTTAATATTTATTTTTCACTGGCGTTATTACTGTTATTTCTTTATTTTCTGCAAAGTGCACAAAAAAGCTACATGTTTGCATTATGTTATATATAGAACTAGCAGAGGCACCCGGCGTTGCTCGGGAATGAAATTGTTGCTTATTGGTACTTGGAAACTTTTACGAAAATTAAAATGGGGATTAAATGAAAGAAATGATTTACGTGAATATCCTCACAAGAGTAATTGAAATAAATGGCGATTGTGGAACCCCCCCCGCGTGCACACACACACACACACACACACACACACACACGCACACACAGTATTACACATCAGATGAAATGGACATGTGTGTGTGTGTGACAGAGAGAGAGAGAGAGAGAGGTTTGTTGTCATGTATACGTACATGCATAAATATGCATACATCTTTGTGTGTGAGTGTGTGTGTGTGTGCGTGTGTATGAGAGAGAAAGAGAGTAAATACTACATACACACCGCTCTCACTCTGTCTCACACGCACACATACATCCAAAAATGATGGATGCATATGACAACACACCCCTTGACTCACTCACACTCTGTCTCTTACAAACACACACTTACATAAATGTATACAAACATATTTACAAAGACACACGTGTGTATGCGCACACGCAATACCGGAAGTTGACATTGCATCACAAGTATGTAAGCCGTTGTTACGTCAATACCAGAAGTTGACATTGAGGAACCTTTTTAAAGAAGTGAATCATAAATATAAAGCAATATTATTTATTTTTAATTAAAAAAATCAAATGAAGAACCTAAGATTTATCCGAGGTCAAATTATTCATGCATCACAAGTATGAAAGTAAATGGTGAAGCCGTTTTCACGTGATAAGCGATTACACACACATCTCTGTTTTATATATAGTATAGATATAGATAATAATAAAGGACGTTACCGTATATATGTTTACAAACCAGGGACGTTATATAGACCTCCTTGACTCAAGTTAGAGAAGGGGGTGTGTATTATACACAAGGTTTAGGTTTTTCAGAGGTACAGCTCCCTAAAAATCCTCTGCATATTATACTCAAGGGCGGACTATACTCGAGGATTTACAGTAATCAAATAGATTCTGGGGATACTACCTGAAGACTTCATAAATCCTGAGAGAGGCCACCTAACTGATGGATATGAAAATCATTCACAAGTAGTTTCTGTCCCACAGATGTGCTGTGTGTCCTCTCTTTGCCTTTTCTACGACTACTACAATGCTCTCTGCCCTCCAGAGCTTGCCAGTTTTGTGTCACTTCCATTGAGGCACTCTTGCTGTACTCATCCTGCCAAAGTCATCTTTGCTTTTCATTCTTTTGGGATCAATAAAATAAAGTACCAGTGAATACTGGGAGACGATGTAATCAATTAACCACTGTCCCCCTAAAACTGCTGGCTTTGAAACCATTCTCACTTACCTTACTTCTTCTTATCCCTCATATTGAGTCCACCTCACTCCTAGCATTTCTACTGGTCCCCAAATACTTAGCCCTTGAGAATTTCCTCCCTGCACACATCTTTCTTGTAGTCATTGACTTGTAATGCTTTTAAGTAGAATGCTAATTACATCTCTCTCTCTCTCTCACAGATCCTGGAGGGTCTGCTAAGGCCAAGGCTACAGCCCCTTCCTCCTGACCAAACTTAAACTTGTGTCTGTCACGAGCCCAAAAAGTTTAACTTGGTTTCCAACATTCCCCACCAGTATGAGACACGAGTCCATTGCAGGGTTAACTACCCAGCTATTGCCGGAACTCATTTACTGCTGAGTGATCTGGAGCAATGGGAAATGAAGTGTTTTGTTCAAGAACGCAACACACAGCATGGTCTGAGTATCAAAACCACGATCTTGTAATCTTGAGTGCAACACCCTAAACTCTTGGCCATGCTCCTTAACCCAGACCATACTAAGGAAGAATAAAATTAAGCTTTAAAAAAAGTAGGGATTGTAGAGTAAGCTGGGGGTTTTTTTTTTTGCATGTTTTTTTTTGCAGTTTCAGTTGACTTTCATTTGATTGTAGTGGGTTGAGACAGCACGGATGCTGTCCTTTTTTTTTTTTTGTCCTTCGCATGTTTTAGTTTCTGTTTTATGAAGGCAGAATGTAGTCTTGTTAGAAAACTGACACCCAAAGACTTAATTATCACATGTTTTGGATGAGTTTTTATAGTTATTATGAATTCCATAAATGACATCACCATTTAATTTCATTTTTTCTGTCTCTTACCAGTAAAATTCTTAACTGACAATCATTTTTTTTTCACAATTACTGTTTCTTTTTTTCTCCATTAGGCCTTGAAGAGATGGGTTATGAAGTTGTCAGATTTCAGGGGGATGTTGATGAAGAATTGATTTGTGCTATTTGCAGTGGAGTTCTTGAGGATCCACTCCAGGTAAGTTAATTAACCAAAAATATTCAGTTTGTCTCTCATTCCACTGAATGGGTCATTCATTCTCATCACACTTTTGTTGTTTCAGAATATTTTCTTGAACGTTGTTTTTTATTTTTATCATGTTCCCATATTTATATCACTCATCATTATCAACAGCATCATAATTTAAAACCCACTTTTTCTTGCATGCATGGGCTACACAGAGTTTGTTGCCACAGATTTTCTATGGCCAGATGTCCTTCCTGTTGCCAATCCTAACATATTTCTAAGTTAATGTTTCCCTATACCAAGACATGTTCCTTAAGAAAGACTGGAAATGAACAACTTTACTTGTATGACAATGATGATCATTTACAACCATCATGTGATGTCTCGACAAAAGCACACACACCATTCTTTCAGTTTCCATCTACCAAATCTAGTTATAAGAGTTTCATCAGCCTGGGCCTAAGGTGCACATGATTGGGAAGCAACATTTTTAACCACACACCTACCACATACCTGCACTTTCATCATCTCTATACATACATAAGTCCTAGCTGCTGCTGGTGGGAAGGCAGTGGCAACAGCAACAGTAGTGGTAGTGGTGGCAGCAGCAGGGGTACTAAAGTAAGACCAACAGTAACATGATACAATGTTGATCAGGCTTTAGTCACTAAAACTCTTAAATTAAGACCATTAGTATTGTGGCACAATGTCTATCAATCTTTATTCATTAAAACTGTATTTCTCTGTCATCTTTGATCTGGCAGGAATGGCATGGTAAGACTGTGTTTCACAGAAGAATTTTTCTATCCATCCATCCATCCATCTTCTCTGCCAACTATTCCTGGGAAGGTTGTGGGGTGTTGTCAGGTACCTCCTTTGTAGGTGGAAGCTCATGGCTTAGTGGTTAGGGTGTTGGACTCATGATCCTAAGATTGTCGTTTTGTTTCCTGGACCAGGCAACACATTGTGTTCTTGAGCAAAACACTTCATTTCACATTGCTTCAGTTCACTCAGCTGGCAAAAATGAGTAATCCTGTAAGGGAGCAGCATCCTGCCCAGGTGGGGAATTTATATGCCATGGAAACCAGCTCTCATGAGTTGACATGACTCAAGAAGGAAGGTAACTTCATTGGGTCCTGTCAGAAACAACCATCTCATTCTTGGTCTACCCCTAGGTCTCCTGATGGTTGGCCTGGCTTGAAGGAGCCATAGGTCAAGTATGAATACCAGTCTGATTCTTGGCATGAATAAAATCATGAAAAACTGCAATATGAAAGGGAGGAGGTCTTATATTTTGGAATGCATCCCAGGTTTTCACTATCCTGTCAAAGATCACACTGTGTATTCCTACGTATACGTTGTATCTTTAATTTAAAATTCATAGTCATCTCCCTTGTCTTTCTTGAACAGAATTATGTAACCTACAGTTATCATTACAGTTATAATAATAATATCATTTAAAATTTCTTGAATCACTACATTTAACACTGACCTTATTATTTGTTTTTCATCCAGAAGGCATCTCTGGGTATCCCCATTTCCTCCAAGTCATGCTACTTATTTGTAGGCTTTAACTTCGGTTCTTAATCTCTATAAAGATGTAGATGATTCTATATTATCACTTTTACTTTAACATTTTTTTCTTTCTTTTTTTTTCTCAATTTTTGTCAACACTGGTAAGAATTTGGTTACATGGTGCTAGAAAAATGTTGTAAACTAAAAGTAACCTCTGTTTGTATAAATCTAGATCCATTCCTGATATTTTATAAGATTCAAAGAACTATCTGATGATAAATGTTGAATTGTTCTTGTGACGCAGTGAAAGAAAAACCTTTAAGCATTTGGCATTCACTGCCATTTATTCTGTTTTTTGGTGTGACTGAAAATAACTTGTTGCTATGGTAATAAGTCATTGTTCAGTAAAATGGACTTTAATTAAGATACACTATCTATTTAGTTACTGTGGATCTTATATATATATATATACATATATATATATATATACAATGTGCAGGCATGGCTGTGGTGGTTAAGAGGTTTGCCCTCTGATCACATGGTTTCAGGTTCAGTCCTACTGCATAGCACTTTGGGTAAATGTCTTTTACTATAGCCCCAGGATGACCAAAGCCTTGTGAGAGCATTTGATAGATGGAAATTGAAAGAATCCTGGTGTGTATGTGTGGGTGCCTGCACGTGCACATGCATGAACACACAGGCACCCACACATACAAACCAGGATTCTTTCAGTTTCCATGCATGAACACATCTACATATATATGTATATCTATCAATCTATCTATCTATCTATCTATCTATCTATCTATCTATCTATCTATCTATCTATATATATATATATATATATATATATATATATATATATATAAAACAGTAGGGTAAAAAAATTGGATATTAATTAATATCAATTTAATACCAGGGAACAAGCACATAAAAAGAATCAAGGAGATTCAGAAAAAATATCTGAGATCTCAAAGGATTATTGTATATGTATATATACAATAGTGGTCTCCTTTATATATATATATATATATATATATATATATATATATATATATATATAAAGTGTAGTATATTGCCACTTAAGTGTGGCTGACCCCTAGGGGTGGATGTTACTGTTGCTTTTAGCCCCAGGAGGACATCTCCTCCAGCTGGCTTATCGACACACGACTGTGTCCTGTTTGCCAAGGGAAGTTATCCCTCTCACCTCGATCTGCAGCACGAACGTATCCGGATTTCAGGGTTATTTCCCTTCGTCGGCGTCCGACAGCTGATGACCTTGGTGAGAGAGACAAAAACCTGGCAAACTTATATCTTCTTTTCCAGTGAAATTCTTCACTGATATTGAAAAGGTGAAAACAAGCAATGTTAATTCTCTAAATGAAGTATTAACAGTAACTGCACGATAAAGTGTAGTATATTGCCACTTAAGTGTGGCTGACCCCTAGGGGTGGATGTTACTGTTGCTTTTAGCCCCAGGAGGACAAAACTGTGCTGGTATGAGATTGTGATATGCTGATCACTTAATGGGGTTGGAGTTTGTGGAAAAGGGAGACCCTGAAAGATGTGGGACAAGGTTGTGAAAGTTGATCTCCAGACCTTTAGCCTCATGGAGATATCAAAGGTCTGGGATGACTGGTGATGTGTGGTTTTTGAGATGAACTGCCCAGCTCTGTGAAATTGTTATCTGGAAACACTGTGTGTATATAAAGCAAGTGTTTAAGGGAAAGAGCAAAGCTGACTGTCCTAGGCAGTAAACTAAAACAAAGCCAAAATTACTTTTGTGAAATTTAAATTGGAACTAGGAGGGTGGCAGCTAAATCCAGTCAAAACATTTAGACCAGCAGTCTTTTGAATGACCTTGAAAAAAATGCTTATTTCTTATCTAAGGCACAGCAAATTTGTGACATCATGAGGAACATTGTTGATCCTTAATTTGTCAATGCTCTGGAAGAAAAATAATTAAGTTAACCTTGTTATGATTTAAGTTTTGAAAGGTGGACGAAATTGAACACAGTAAATATATTTAATGTGGCCAAGCTCTGTCTGTGTATATCTATGTTGAAAGTGGATAAATATATATGTAAATAGAAACCAAATATGCCTGCAAAAAGTTAGAACTGGCGATAGTATGTACAAGGTTCAGGGGAGGTAATTGAGGTTGACTCTAGTGAAACTTTCTTGGCCTGCGTTACAGCCTCAACTTAGTTTATTAATGTCATCTTTCTCCCGATATATTTATATATATAGTAAAGTTTCTTTGTTTATTGTATAGGCAAGTAGTTTGAAGTGCTCAGATAAAAAAAAAACCCAAGGCACAAAGGTATAAAAAAATGTTAAGGAGAATTTCAGATAGGTTCAACAATTTAAATAAGTGTATATGCTGCCATGGATCGATGTATATCAATTTTTAAATATACCAATGTGTCAGTCATTAAAATATTAAGACATTAAAAATCTATGAAAACATAAATATATAAAAATTAAATATACACATATAAATAGATGAGTGAAATTAGGTTGCAAAAGTATAGATGTATAAAAGTATAGATATATAAAAATATATTTAGAATTGCAGTCATATTAAACGCTTTTTAATATGAATGAAATTCTAAATATATTTTTATACATCTATACTTTTATGACCTAATTTCACTCATCTATTTATTTATGTATATTTAATTTTTATATATTTATGTATTCAGATTTTTAATATGTCTTAATATTTTAATGACTGGTATTTTGGTATATTTAAAAACTGATATACATCGATCCATGGCAGAATATATGTTTATTTAAATTGTTGAATCTATCTGAAATTCTCTTTAACACACACACACACATATATATATATATACATACATACATACATACATACATACATGTATATATATATATATATATATATATATATATATATATATATATATATATATATATATATATATATTCGTTTTGCAAGATTTTTTATGTGAAATCGTGTGTTGAAACAGATGTTGTTGTACTTGGGGATGGTCATATTGCCAGTTTAGCCATATATATTTAGCCATATATATTTATATAAATAAGGATAAGATCGATATTTAAAATATTGATCCTATCAAGTGGTCAGCATGGGAATAAAAACCATCAAAGGTAATAATTATTTAAAATTATAATACAGGGTATCAAGAGATACCACCACGCTGAAAAAATAGCAGTCAAATCCTGACTCTAAAACCACAATAAATGTCCGCATGGCACGAGTAGCGAAGACGAAGACCAAATAAAACCGTAAAAATAATAAGATAATTCCAAATCCTGGATTTCTGGCTTTGCATAAATAATAATGCTCTGCCTTCATCAGTGGAATATACTCAAGTACATAAATACAAATACATGTATATAAACAGTATACTTACATATACGGACGTATACATACATATATATGCACGTATGCACACAACTAGCTTAAATAGCCCGCCTAAAACCCCCGTGCGATCCGGACAGAATATCAGCGCAGTAAATACACTGACAAAACTAATTTATATAAATAAGGATAAGATCGATATTTAAAATATTGATCCTATCAAGTGGTCAGCATGGGAATAAAAACCATCAAAGGTAATAATTATTTAAAATTATAATACAGGGTATCAAGAGATACCACCATGCGGACATTTATTGTGGTTTTAGAGTCAGGATTTGACTGCTATTTTTTCAGCGTGGTGGTATCTCTTGATACCCTGTATTATAATTTTATATATATATATATATATATATATATATATATATACACGAAATCAATCTGTGTAAAAACCAATAGGAAGAGTATTCCATCTAATGAGAGTCTCATATTACTATAATTTATATATATGATTTTTCTTTTTGTTTTGTTTTTTTTATTATTCATTTACCCATCTTGGTGGAATCTTCCATTAGGTACATTTTGCTTTCGAATCGCTTCACACCTGTCCTCTATTTAAATGTAAACCTCTTGGTTGCATAGTTCAATCAGCACCTGATGAATGTACTTATGTACGTGAAACTATTAGTAGTGCATTAATGCATGTAGTGTGAAGCATTTATAGTAATATATATATTGTGTATGTGTGCACACACACAATTTAATTTAATATTCTTTCTATTTCTTCCTAGCCATCTGCTTGTAAGCGTTGAAGTGAAATATGATACTGTAAACCAGTTTGCTTAACTCTGAACACTGAAAGCTGATATCTCAACAGCAATTATTCTATTATTATCTAACTAAAGGTTATTATTAAATATTACTAAAATATAACAATATTATTTCTTTCTACTATAGGTACATGACTTGAAATTATGGGGGAGAGGGCTAATCAATTACATCAACACTAGTGCTCAACTAATACTTATTATATTGACCCTGAGAGAATAAAAGACAAAGTCAGCTATGGTGGAATTTGAACTCACAGTGTATAGCTGGAAGAAACGCTGCTAAGCCTTATATCTAACATGCTAGTGATTCTGTCAACTCACTGCTTTAATATTAATATTAGTTTCAAATTTTGGCACAAGGCCAGCAAGTTTGGCGGTGGGGTTAAGTTGATTACATCGCCCCCAGTGCTCAACTGGCACTTATTTTATTGACCTTGAAAGGGATGAAAGGCAAATTCAGCCTTGGTGGAATCTGAAGTCAGAACATAAAAACTGAGGAGATGCTGCTAAGCATCTTGCCTGGTGTGCTAACAATTCTGCCAGCTCACTGCCTTACCTTTATATTAGTATTAAAATCATTTTGTTTCATATTGAACTGTTCTGTATGCATAAAAAGCACATTGCCTGTTTAGTGCATTCATCACCATAGTTTTTAACTTCACCAATGTTACCATTGTCATTCAAGATCATGATCACACTCGGTCAGTGAGAAATAGCAGCTAAATCTTCCTCATTTCACACTCTGCCAATTCATAGAAAGACTCAATGTTTGTAGTCTGAGGTAGATAGTATTTAGAAAAGAAAGAATGTTGTTGGAATAGCTCACCTTCAGTTTTCTGTTTGCTTGATCCAGCTAACTTGAGCTCAAACACCATCATAATTACACATACTTGTCAAAAGAAATAGAACTTTGTTATATGTACATCTTCCTCCTTCTCATCATCATCATTTAATGTTCAGCTTCCATACTGGTCTGACGAAATCTGATGCTGTTTCAAAACTGCATCATACCCCAGTGTCTGCTTCGGCATAGTTTTTATGGCTGGATACCTTTTCTGATGCCAACTGTTCTACAGAGTGCACTGGGTGCTTTATTGTGTACATTTCCCCTTACAGGTTTCTATAAGAGAGAGCAAGAGAGAGAAATAGTTAAAACTATGGGGTGAAGGAGATGGTTTGTTTTTCAAACCAGCTACTATAAATAATGTAAGTTTTAATGTAACAGATCAAACTATTCAAGCTAGTATAAGGAGAACTTTAATAAGATGTTATCGGTATTATTTAGAGAGAAAAATCAAAGCAGCAAGCTGGCAGAGAGGCAAAATACTCAGTAGCATTTCATCCATCTTTATATTCTGAGTTCAAATTCCATCAAGGTCGACTTTGTCTATCATCCTTTTGGGGTTAATGAAATAAGTACCAGTTGAGAACAGGGGTCAATGTAACTGACTTATCCTCACCCCTGAAATTACGGGCCTTGTGCCAAAAGTTGAGATCAGTATTATCCAGAGAGAATAAATAAAGCTTGGTGGTTGTTTCTTTTGTTTTTTAATCTTGTTTCAGTCATTTGGCTGCAGCCATGCTGGAGCACTGCCTTGAAGGGTTTTAGTCAAACAAATCGACTCCAGGACTTATTTGTTTTTAAAGACTAGTGCTTATTCTGTTGATCTCTTTTGCTGAACCACTAAGTTATGGGGACATAAACACACCAACACCAGTTGTGAAGCAATAGTGGGGAGCAAACACAGGCACAAAGACACACACACACACACACACACACATGACATGGGCTTCTTTTAGTTACTATCTTCCAAATCTACTCACAAGACTTTTGTTGGCCCGATGCTATAAAAGAAGGCACTTACCCAAGTTGGTTTGCAGTGGGACTGAACCCCAAACCATGTGGTTGAGAATCAAGTTTCTTACCACACAACCACACTTGCACCTTTTATTGATTTATTTATTTTTTACTGATTTCTGATGATAGAAGTACAAATAAAAATAGTGAAGTTTGTTTTTATTGTGTATAACAAAATCAGTAATTTACCTAATGGAAAATAAATCTTGTTACTGTTGCAGTTTATATCAACTGGTCTTATGTAAGAGGTGGTACACTAATATTATAAAATATTTTAACCTTGTTTCATCTTGTCTGAAGGCGATGACACTGAAAAATCGATATGGTAAAATTTATGACACTAACTTAAAAGGAAGAAAAAAAAAAACTGTATTATTGACCATTTTTAACAGAATTTCTGCTCAAATTTTTTAAAGTGTATTAAGTCCATAACGAAAAGTGCGTCTGTTATTTTTACTATCATTGTAGCAGTAGCCTCCCTTGTTCCAACTAAAAAAATTTTTGGACTAGAAATGGATTCACGGCGAAATAACGCAAAGAAAACTAACACACACACACTAACATACACACACAAACACACACACACACACACACACACACACACACACACGAGACTAATACGTTGAATAAATTAAAAAAGTAAAAATACCCAATGAAAACGAAATTACATTCATTGTCTTCTGCTATAATGGGGACAGTTCTGGTAGGGATGGTACTTTTTAAGGTAAAGAAATAGCAAAATCTCTCTAGGACCCCGGACTACCGATTTCCTCCACAAAATAGGGATAACGGAGGCCCGTCGGAGAAAGGAGCCCCGCAAAGTGGAGTAACTGCTGCAGTAAATGTCACTGGCTATTCTCTGCGGCGACACCATCGCTGTCATTACCACGGGCGCGACTGAACAAACCATTTGTTCTGGGGGTATGCGGCCTATCGTCCCCTCCCGTTCCATCTCCTACCGCTTTACCCCCTCCTATCTTCTTTTCTTTTTCTTTCTCATCTCTCTTTTTTCCTGTTACTTTGTTTTTAAATGTTCTAATAAAATAAAAGGAAAGATTAAGGAAAATGAAACTCTTGGCGTTGCTGTGTGAAAAGAAGTTTGCTCCCAACCACATGGTTCCGGGTTCAGTCCTACGGTAGATGGAAACTGAAAGAAGCCTGTCGTATGTGTGTGTGTAAATATATATATATATGTGTATGTATGTATTTATGCATATATATATATATATATATATATATATATATATACGTGGCCTGATCAATAAGTATCCGGACTGTTGCCATAGTAACGAAACGTCTGAACCTCTCGTACACTTGTATGTGGCTCATACACTCCTTTCCATATGAATTCTGCAATTTTGTGTAGGCCTCTGAGCAGGTATCGCCATGACAACTCTCTGTGTCCTGGTGACTATCACACACTACACACCTTCCTTCCAAGCACTGCTGTAAACAGCAAAAGTGAGCTAGAATGTTAAAACTTATTGCGCATACACAGCAGAGTTCAAGGTCAGTCTGTGCCAAGCAGCTTTACTCTGCATGCTTTAGCTTTGTTGCTATGGCAACAATCCGGATACTTATTGATCAGACCTCCTGTGTGTGTGTGTGTGTGTCTTTGTCTCTTTGTTTGTCCCCTCACCACGCTGGTGTGTTTATGTCCCTGTAATTTAGTGGCTCAGCAAAAGGGACTGATAAAATAAGTACCAGGCTTAAAATAATAAGTCCTGGGGTCGACTCACTCGATTAAAAACTCTCCAAGGTGGTGCCCCAGATAAAAAAGATAGTCCCCGAAACTAAAAACTGGATTATGACACATCATAAGATGTTCATCACTATGTCATATCTCACAGTTCACATATGCTTTGTACTCTCCTCTTCCAATATGACTTCACTTCCTGCTTGTCCTACTCACTCACACACACTTCTACACAGATGCATTATATTACCTTCACTCCTTAACTCTCTTTATGGGTGCAGTCATGGCTATTTGGTTAAGAAGGTCACTTCCCAACCACATAGTTTTAGGTTTACTCTCACTTTGTGGCACCTTAGGCAAGTGTCTTCTATAGTTGCAAGTCAATCAAAGCTTTGTTAGTGAATTAGATAAAATAAAACTAAAAAGAGTGTGCGCATGCGCATGCACATGTGTGTGTGTTTAGTATTTTTTTTTTTATTATTGACTTTGAAACAATGAAAGACAAATTTGGCCGTAGTGAGATTTGAACTTGAAGCACAGTGAGTCTAAACAAACCAATTTGCTACTTTGATGTACATGTATACACCATTTTACACATGCATGCATACACACACACATATATATACTCTCCATTATATGTATGTGTGCCCCACCATTATATATTCATGTATCCATTGTTATATACATACACATATGTATCCACTTGTACATATATATATATATATATATATATATATATATATATATATATATATATGTATTCACCATTATACACACACATGTATTCACCATTATATACACATGTATTTACTAATATATCTGGGGCAGTAGTTAGGTTAAAGGTGTATTATACACCCACATTCTGTGCAGTTTGATGATGTCTCTGGTTTCTCAGCTTCCCAGTATCATAACGATGTTGAAGATGCTGCCATGTAATATATTGGATGATTGTGGAACAACAACAGTACAGACATGATGGCTAGCAGAATCTCTGTTGCTGAGATAATAGCAGACATCAATACTCTCTGCCAATTAATTACAACATTGATTAGAGAGAGAGAGCTGGGTGTTGTAGAAGTTTGAATTACACCCCAGACATTGTTCCAACTGTGACTCATAAAGTTTGGTTTTATCAGATAATGCTATTAATTTAAGCTGAGCTTATCCAAAATATCTGATGTCCTACAAACAATCATTCCTACCCCTGTGATATCATGATGTCATGTTGGGTGCATGCATAGAGGCAACATCTGTCGTATGTTAGGATGGAAATGAAAAGCTGACAAACAACATTTAATATTTCACCATATTCACTGTTTTATTAAATCAAATAAAACAAAAATACAAAGACAATTCACTTGTATGTGTGTGTATATCTTGTTAGATATCAACCTAATTAACACACATAATTAACTGATATAATTTAGATTCTCAAATTGTTGAAGTTATTATATCTTGCAGTAAAAGAGGTTTAAAGACCCTCTTCTGTCATGAATGACCATGAGATTGCACCTAGAGAGCTCCCCTCCGAGGCACAAGTCCAGGCAAGATTGCTTATGGAAGACCAGCAGTCACCCATGCATTCCAGCCTCCTCTCTCCATGCCATCGATGTTATCCAAGAGAAAAGCAAAGGCCAATACAGCTTGGCACCAATGATGCCACAACTCATTTCTACAGCTGAGTGAACTGGAGCAACGTGAAATAAAGTGTCTTGCTCAAGAATACAACACATGGGCTGGTCTGGGAATTGAACTCATTACCTCATGATTGTGAGCCCGACGCTCTAACCACTGAGCCATTAATTACTGTCTTAATGGAAGTTGCATGGCCTAGTGGTTAGGGCACACACGTTGACTGAAATATTAACT
>NC_142949.1:22373837-22403837 GCF_046866305.1 Octopus bimaculoides | reverse complement strand
AAGTCTGGAAAGTATGGAGGATGAGACAGCACTTCCCATTTGAGTTCTTGAATCGCGGCTTTGGTCATATTGGCGATGTGAACCTTGCCCTTTGAGTGAAGGTGGTTCACCACAGTTTTTTTATTACAATTCATCTGCTCTGCCAATTCCCTGGTCATTTGATGTGGATTTTCATGAAGAAGTTTATTCAATCTCTCTTCATCGAACTCAATTGGTTGACCAGTGTGCGATCCATCCATGAGGTAAAAATTCCCATTTTTGAAGTGCGAAAACCAACGGCGAGCAATACTTTGAGGCATTATTCCTTCTCCATACACAGCACAAATCTCACAAGCAGCTTTGGTGGCTTTAACACCTTGATTAAATGCCAAAATCAAATGGTGTCGAAAATGCTCAGTTTTGTTCATTTGACATTCCATTTTAATGATCTGGAAATACACAAAAATCAATAAAATTAAAAAATCAAAACACACTAACTTGTAGAGCAAAAAAGTTCTCTTTTAAATAACAGTAAACATTTTGCCAATGTGTTTTATTTCTGCGTGCATTTTTTAAATTTGAAACAAACACTCATGGATTATTCTTCAACCCAATATATGCGCATGCGCACACACACACAAACACACAGAGGCATGGTTGTGGGGCTGAGCAGTTTGCTTTGCATCCGCATAATCTTAAGTTTGGTCCCACTGCATACTATTTTTCGCAACTGTCTTCAACTACAACCATGACTATCCTATCTTACTTTGTATCTGAGACCACATTGTCTAAATTGTGCATCTTTATTAAAAATGGTAGCATATTATTGAAGGGAATTTTGGTTACCATTTCTAGCAGGACAAGAGACCACAACATAGCAATGCCTTTATTGGTAGGTGACATATGCTGGAATCTATAATGAAAGCTTTAATTGGGATTAATCAAGAATCCCTTGCTACCAGCACCCACCCTACATTATAATATTCCAAGCAGTCTTTACAAGGTTTGTCTGCAAGAAATAGCAGCCAAACTTTCCAGAAACAACATCCTACTCTTTTAATTAATTTTAATTAAGGAACAACACTATTAGACAATCTCATTCTAAACATACAAAATAATTTAGGGTGGTCATGTTTGGAGTGTCTTTTGTGATAGGTCTGCTCAGCTAGTATTGACCTGGTGCTAAACAACAGCAACGAAAATAACATTCCAGACCCCTTCCCCCAGCCTAGCCTATGCTTTTTTGTTGACTGAATTACAAGAAATGAATAAATGAATGTAAGAATCAAAGAATGAAAGAATATATCAGTTTTAGTTTTTCTTACGTGTACAACCTTACCTATTGACCTGACACAGTGAAGGACCTATAGATTGGTAAAACAAAATAAGACAAAAAAAATTGATTGATTTATTGCATTTTCTTTTATAAAATTTTCCCCACCCTGTTTTTTTTCTTTTTTTTTTCTTTCTATAAACAGCATTTTTGTTTCCATATTCTAACGCAATGGTAACATGAAATTTTTTCTATTTTCATCTTTTACTCGTTTCAGTCATCAGACTACAACCATGCTTGGGCACCACCGTTAAGAATTATTAGTCAAATGAATCACCCCCAGTTCTTATTTTTTTGAGTCTAGTACTTATTCTGTCAGACTCTTTGCTGAACCACTAAGTTATGGAGACGTAAACAAACTATCACCAGTTATCAAGCAGTCATAGGGGAGGAAGTAAAGACACACACACACAGACCCCCACCCACCCACACACGCACTCACACATATGTATATATCACAGGCTTCTTTGGCTGGCTCAAGGCTTTAGTTGAAGGTGCTTTCCTAAGGTGCCATGCAGTTGAACCATGTGTTCGAGAAGCCAACTTCTTACCACTTTTTTTCCCTTTCGTTATATAAATATCTTCGAGCATCAAATATTCTTTCCAAAGAGGAAACCCTGCAGTTACTAAATTCTCAGAATTTCGATTCCCAGACCAGGCTGTGTGTTGTGTATTGGCCTTTGCCTTTCTCTTGGATAACATCAGTGGCATAGATAGGGGAAGCTGGTATGCATGGGCGACTGCTGGTCTTCCACAAACAACCTTGCCCAGACTTGTGCCTCGATGGGAAATTTTCTAGGTGCAATCCTATAATCATTCATCACTGAAGTTCATAGTCATTCATGACCCTGTTTAACCCCAGACTAGTTCTGATTCAGCAGACCTATGATCGAGAAACAGTCCTAGGTTCACAATATCATTTTTTGTTATTTATTAAACTATTTTCTTCAGGCATTGTATATCTAAGGCTATATTCTACAGCCAGATGCCTTACCTCTCACCAACCCTCACCTGTTTTCAAGCAAGATATTTCCCCATGGCCAGACAGAATATTCAAAATAAATGACACTGCTTGTCTGACAGTGATGCTCATTTACAATTATCATGCAATGTCAAGACAAAGAGACATGCACATCATTCCATGCAGTGGGACTGAACCCGAAACCATGTCGTTGGGAAGCAAACTTCTTATCATTACACTGCCATGCCTGCCTGCTCTGAACCACAAAGACATGCTTCTATGTAGCCATCTATAGCTGTACATTTCTTTTTATTTATAAAGAATTTATAAAGAACAAGTTACAGCCCTCAAATAGATAAAAAAAATATATGCAGCTCTTCACTACTTGGCCACCCTGTTATACAGGATGTCCCAGAATTAGCTATCTATTTCAAAGAAATTGGGCAAATTTTAAAAGAACTGACAGAATTTTATTATGTTTATTACTTAATTATAATACCAAAAGAAATAGATTTATGTCAAAACTATATTGAAAATTTTCAGCATATGCTCTGTCCTGTATGTCTGAAAATTTCAGATCTGTCCTTAGCATTGTGATACACACTTTGAAGCATTTCAGAACTTATCTCCCGCACTGCTAACTGAATGTGTTCTATGCTCCATCCTGAGGATGGAGAAAACGACTGCAGCCAAATTGAAAACAAACTGCCATGGATAGATAAGTTGGAGCCAACAGGAATAAGAATAAAATTATTAAAAAAACCCATGAAGATTATAAAATGATAAACATATAGGCGCAGGAGTGGCCGTGTGGTAAGTAGCTTGCTTACCAACCACATGGTTCTGGGTTCAGTCCCACTGCGTGGCACCTCGGGCAAATGTCTTCTACTATAGCCTTGGGCCGACCAAAGCCTTGTGAGTGCATTTGGTAGACGGAAACTGAAAGAAGCCCATCATATATATATATATATATATATATATATATATATATATGTATGTATGTATGTGTATATGTTTGTGTGTCTGTGTTTGCCCCCCCAACATCGCTTGACAACCGATGCTGGTGTGTTTACGTCCCTGTAACTTAGTAGTTCGGCAAACGAGACCGATAGAATAAGTACTAGGCTTACAAAGAATAAGTCCTGGGGTCGATTTTCTCGACTAAAGGCGGTGCTCCAGCATGGCTGCGGTCAAATGACTGAAACAAGTAAAAGAGTAAAAGAATAAATAAAAGTGATTTCTTTTTTTTTTTAAATTTCCAATCACTGAAATAGATAGTTAATTCTGAGACACCCTGTGTATAAATGTTTTGTAAATTTATATTCCAAACATCACCTAATAATAAATAAGTTGTTTTAGTAGTTCCCTTCAAATTCTTGATTATTTTCAAAATTAATTGAAACAAGAACTGGAAATTCACTACAAATCTGTTACAAAAGAGTTAAAATTAAATTCGGATAATGTAGCTCTAAAAGCGTTGTCTTAATGAAAAAGGCCAGAAGGTCATGCTTGGAATGCCTTTGATCACTGGGACTAAACAGCAACAACAACAACAACAAGGAGCTATATATTACTCATACACTGTTTCTTCTCTCTGCATCTTCTGCTGCTACTAAAACAGTTTTTGTCCCCAGTGAACTACTGAACTCCATACACTTCTCCCCCCAGATCTGTTTTAACCCCATTTTGTTCCTAACCCTAACCCTAACCCTAACCCTTGCTGTGTCTCATCATCCAGATCCTGAACTAAACACATCACTCAGTACTTCCTTCCCAGAACAGCAAGGGAGGCCCTCTCATATTCTCACCTTTTTTTTCTTTCTTTTTACCTGCAGTTCTTTAGATGATGAATTGAACATTAATTATGTCAACTTCATCAGTCTGGATGGAGGTGGTGAGAGCTTACACATAGTGTGGGCTTGGCCTCCCCTCCCACCTCTAACTTTGATTAAAAAAAAGAAAGAATTTTAATAGTATTGATGTATTGATAGTACTTAACAATTCTGCCTTCATTATCATCATCATCATCATCATCATAATCATCTTAATTTTTATCTTCATAGTCATTGTTATTACTTTCATAATTATTATTACTATCTTTGTAGTCATCATTACCATTTTCATAGTCATCATTAGTGTCTTCATCATCATCATCTTCATAATGTTTATTCATATTGTCTTTATCGTCTTCTTTATCATCATAGTTGTTATCATCATCATCATCATCATCATAGTCATCTCTGTCATCAGCTTCAAGTTCACCATTATCATCATTTCTCTAATAGAATCCCAGATCAACCCTGATGGAGCAAACCTCCAAACAAAGATATTTCAGCCAGAACCATTTCTTTTGTATTTTTAAGACCTCATTAAGGTACCTAATTGGTAGAAACACTAAAGCATCAGGGAAAATGCTTTGCACTATTTGTTCCAGCTCTTCCAGTTTTTTGCTCAGGGTCAGCTTTGCCATTCATCCTTCTGTCAAGTACCACTCTGCAGTGGTGATCAGCTGAATCGATAGGAAGTTGGGCATACTGCTTTGGTCTGAGTGCCAAGATGACTATGGTGGACTTATCCCTGTCTAGCTGACAAGCTGGTATCTTGTAAAAAATATTAGAAAGAAGGCCACAAGAAAGCACTTTGGTTTTTTTCCCATGAACATTCTAGGATAATAATACAGCCCTTGTCAAGGAAGTCACCAGGAACCATTTTAAAACCTGATGGCAGAGAAAGAGGGACAGATAGGAGTAATGGAGATATTCTTTAAGGTTTGTTAAGAATGGTTGAGTGTGATTCGAGGGAGGTTTACTGCTATTACTGGTTGATCCAGTAACCATTTAGAGACTATCTTGCCTAGTATTAGAGATAGACGCTGTTGATTGTAGAAAGGAGGAGGGAAAATTGTGGGTGGTAATGTGATCGATGAGATATGGGAAAATGTGTGAAAGAGAGAATCAGTGATCAGGTTGTAGATCGACAACAGAATTTTTGAAACTTAATATAGCATGTAAGGCTGTTACAACATAAACCAAAACTGTATATAACACACACACACACACACACACACACACACACATATATACATACGTATATATACATATATGTATGTATAAATGTTTATGTGTGTGTCTGTATACACACACATAGACACACACATATATATATATCAATATATATATATATATATATATATATACATGTAAGTGTTTGAAATGGCTCTCATGCAACACATGATCTCAAGTCTCAGATCAAGTCACTTGCCAGACAAGTACAACTCAGGAAAAAAAAAAGTTTTTTATTCTTTTGTACTGATTGAAGGTGACAGGGGATGGGAAGAGGAGGAGGAGGAGGTAGTAGCATTTGTGTAATAAGTAACTTAGAGTTTATACCTTAGACACTGAAAAGAAGTAATTGAAAGCTCACACACACATACATATAAACAGGTAAAACCAGTGGCTCTGAACCATATTTAGTCTACACTCCTCACTCCTCTCACATATGCGTTAACCATCTGTGTCCTGTGACTCTAATGCAATCTGTTCTCTCTCACACACACGCTCACACATACATGGTTTCTACTAATCAAGCAAGCAGACCCTGACAGAATTTCCATGCCCTGATTAGCAGCAATGTAAAAGCTTTTATTCAACACGAAACTCACTTTGGTATCCCTTGATTAGACTGCTTTACCCAGACAATTCAAAGGTTGGACTTCATGTAAATGCTCTCTCCCCCCCCCCCCCCCCGTCCCACACTTTCCTTTCATCTGTTCACACTTGCTCTTCATCTGTGAGTAACATCCTCTCTTTCTTCAGCTCCAGCAGAGAGGTGGATGGAGTTTATAACTGGGAGTAAATGTTGAATTTGTTTGTTTTAAAGCAGAATAAATGGACTTAGGGATAATTTTAAAATTAGTCTCCTTGAAGCATGGCTATGTGCTTAAGGGGTTTGCTTTGCAACTGCATAGTTCCCAGTTCAATCCCTCTTGGGAAAGTGCTTTCTGTTATACCTTCAAGTTGACTCATAGCATGTAATCAGAATTTGTCAGATGGAAACTGCAGAAGTCCATCGTGTGTGTGTGTGTGTGTGTGTGTTATGTCCCATAATATAGCAGTTCAACTAAAAGGAAATGATAAAATAGGTACTAATAGTGAGGTCAATAGGATGGACTAAACCCTTGGAAAGAAGTGCCCTAATTTGGCCATAAGCCAACAATTGAAACTAGAAAAAGAGTAAAAGAACAAATTTTCAATGTTTTGTATATAGGTATGTAGATATATATATATTTATACATGTTTTTAAAAAATATAAGAGTGTATAAAATATTTTTATGCACAAAGAGGAGACCATTGACAGGGCTCCTTATATGCTAAAAAGCCAGTTAAAACCCAAACCATGAAAAAGAGAATTCATGAGTCATGCCAATTATAACACTAGAACGAACAAAAAATGAATCAGTTAATCCTCAGAATATACTTGCTGTTGTTTTTCTGATGGCACTACTGTGACCCCATTGAGAAATTGAGAGTCCATGGCATAGTATGGTCAAGCCTCAGTTACAGTATTGTCAATAGATTTTTATCTTATTTCTTGTGAAGCAAATCTTAAAGGTTTTTTTGTCTTTTATTTTTGCAGTAAATCATTTTAGTTTCATTTTGATTAACCCATTAGCATTTAACCCTTTAGTGTTTAAACCGGCCATATCCAGCCCAAATATTCTACGTTTTATATTCAAACTGGCCAGATCCAGCCTCTCACACCTAACCTACATTGACATTCTAAAAATAAACAATCACATCATTGAAACCTCAAAGTTATAAGATAATGCATGATTAATTAAAAACAATTTGAGTGAAAAATTATTACATTTAACAGAGTAATCAGAACACTAAAGGGTTAAACCAGCCATATTCAGCTCAGTTATTCTTCGTTTTATGTTTGAACCAGCCAGATCTGACTTCTCACACTTACCCTGTAATGTCATTTTGAACGTAAACAATCACCTCATCAATATCTCAAAGTTGCAAGAAAATGCATGATTAATTCAAAACAAAGTGAATAAATAACCACTACATTTGGTGGAGTAATCATCATCATCATCATCATCGTTTAACGTCCGCTTTCCATGCTAGCATGGGTTGGACGATTTGACTGAGGACTGGTGAAACCGGATGGCAACACCAGGCTCCAGTCTGATTTGGCAGAGTTTCTACAGCTGGATGCCCTTCCTAACGCCAACCACTCAGAGAGTGTAGTGGGTGCTTTTACGTGTCACCCGCACGAAAACGGCCACGCTCGAAATGGTGTCTTTTATGTGCCACCCGCACAAGCCAGTCCAGGGGCACTGGCAACGATCTCGCTCGAAAATCCTACAGGAGCCAGTCAGGCGGTACTGGCAACGGCCACGCTCAAAATGGTGCATCTCATGTGCCACCCGCACAAGAACCAGTCCAGGGGCACTGGCAACGATCTTACTTGGCTTGCCGGGTCTTCTCACGCACAGCCCATTTCCAAAGGTCTCGGTCCGTAGTCATCGCCTCGGTGAGGCCCAATGTACGAAGGTCTTGCCTCACCACCTCAGCCCAGGTCTTCCTGGGCCTACCTCTTCCACGGGTTCCCTCAACTGTTAGGGTGTGGCACTTTTTCACACAGCTATCCTCCTCCATTCTCACCACATGTCCATACCAGCGCAATCGTCTCTCTTGCACGCCACAACTGATGCTTCTAATGTTCAGCTTTTCTCTCAAGATACTTACACTCTGACGGGTATTCACATTGACATTACACATCCAACGGAGCATACTGGCTTCATTCCTTGCGAGCTTACGTATGTCCTCAGCAGTTACAGCCCATGTTTCACTGCCATGTAGCATGGTTGTTCGTACGCATGCGTCATACAGTCTGCCTTTTACTCTGAGTGAGAGTCCCTTTGTCGCCAGCAGGGGTAAGAGCTCTCTAAACTTTGCCCAGGCTATTCTTATTCTAGCAGCTACACTTTCAGCGCACCCACCCCCACTACTAACTTGGTCGCCCAGATAGCGGAAGCTATCGACTACCTCTAGTTTTTCACCCTGGAATGAGATAGAAGTTGTTTCCTGTTTGTTTGCAGTCTTTATTGCACCTGAACATCTGCCACAAACAAAAACTAACTTGCTAGTTAACCTGCCTTTGATGTTGCTGCACCTCTTATGTGTCCATAGCTTGCACCGGGTACATCTTATAGAGTTACTACCTACTCCTTTTCTACATACTGAGCAGGGCCATCTACCTGAAGGGGTTTGTGTTTTATCTACCTTCCTACTTATTAGGATTTTGGTTTTAGCTAGGTTGACTCTAAGGCCCTTCAATTCTAGACCTTGCTTCCACACCTGAAACTTCTCCTCTAGTTCTGATAGTGACTCCGCAATTAGGGCAAGGTCATCAGCATAGAGGAGCTCCCAGGGGCAACCTGTCTTGAACTCCTCTGTGATTGCCTGGAGGACTATGGTAAATAATAGGGGGCTGAGGACGGAACCTTGGTGGACCCCTACCTCTACCCGGAATTCATTGCTGTACTCATTTCCAACCCTCACCTTACTGGCCGCATCTCTGTACATGGCTCGCACAGCTCTCACTAGCCATTCTTCTAAATGATAAAGGGTTAAACTTTCTTCAATGATCATGTGATTCATCTTCTGCTGTAGAATTGCTTATCATGACAAGAGAGCTTCTACATGATCGCTCAACTTACTGGGTATTGTAACCACATTTCCTTCAAACGACACCCTACCTTATGCATGACAAAGAGCAACACATTCAGTAATAATGTTATTTGACACTATATCTTTAAAAAAATGGATGAGATGGTCATAGCTGTAATTCTATTAAATGTAAAGTTGGCTTAACTAGGGCTAATATGGAGTTAAACAACTCCAGCATACACAATCAAATTTTCCTTTGAAATTTCCTGGAAATTTCAGCTTATGAATATTATCTGAATGTTTATCAATCGATCAGTATTTTATTTATCGCATAGAAGTGAGATAAATAATCAACTGTTTAATTTTTTTTCTTTATTCAGAATTAACTATCAAGGGGAATTGAAGACAGTATTTTATTTATCGCATAGAAGTGAGATAAATAATCAACTGTTTAATTTTTTTTTCTTTATTCAGAATTAACTGTCAAGGGGAATTGAAGAGTAGTTATTCCTGTAGACCTCTGGGAAAGGGGTAAATTCATGATTTCTCAAAGGTCTTATTGACTTATGTGAATCAAAGAGATGAAACTACACCATGAACAAAATAGCTTTTCCCTCTTAGGCACTTAACACACATCTGCTTTCTTTCTTTTTTTTTTTTTTTGTTCATGTCAAGGATTAGTTTAGTTAATCTAATCGAAATGTCTGTATTAATCTTTAGTTCGGTCTCTATAATGGAAAGGGAAAAGCCATTAGACAAATGGTGTGATTTTATTTGATATTTTCCACACTTATTCCCAGACTACCGACATTTTTTTTTAACAGGAAACATTTCCAGTGTTTTTCTTTTTTATTTTTTTAAACTCTAAATCAATCCTGAAAGAGCAGATAGATCAATGATCAAACCCATTCCAACCTTGACCATCCTGTCTTTTATTATTCAGACATAGTGTACCTATTGCTACATTATTTATGTGGCCCACCTTTTTATGTGGTTTGGAAGTTTTAACTATTATTTCTAGAAGGTTAGCAACAGTGTATTGACTTCCAGATTTGTTCATCCCTCTCCTGTTGTTGGTAGCACAAGAAATTATCAAAACATTTGTAAGAGCTATTCCCTAAATTCCAATTAAAACATTCTTTTAAAATGTTAGCAAAACTGTCATTATTAAAGAAATTACTTCTAAGTATAGCCTTTACCTACAATTTAAAATAATTGGATTGGGTTGGATTGCCTGTGTTCAGTCTACAGCAGGATGAATACCTCAGCATGTTCTCACCAGCAACCATGCTTTAACTTGGAGGCTGTGAATTTCAGGTTTAGGCCCTACTGGCAGGGCTGGATTAAGACCCACCAAGGCCCTAAGCACTTAAAAGTTTCCTCCTACTTTTTTGAATTGCAAAGTCTTTGATCAGATCCTCAAAATTTATCTTGAGTAACACATCTGCATCTATACTAAGTAGAGATCAAGGCATCCTGAATATTAATTTAGTAAATTTAAAGTGATTTCTTTTGTGCCATAAACCATTTACCATTTCTCTGGTGCCTTCTCCTTCCCTTGATGCCCTGAGCACGTGCTCATTTTGCTTAATGGTTATTCCAGTGCTGTATACTGGTTTGATGAGCCTACGTAGTCAAACTGGCTCAACATGGCTTGGCAGATGAATGCAGTTTTTATACTCATACTCAGGTGTAGTTAAGTCGATTACTTCAACCCCAGTGTTCAACTGGTGCTTATTTTATCAACCTTGAAAGGATGAAAGACAAAGTTGGCCTCAGTGGAATTTGAACTTAGAACTTAAGAACAGACAAAATACCACTAAACATTTTACCCAGCATGCTAACAATTCTGCCAGCTCACCTTATTATTGAAATAATGTATTCTAATTATCTGACTGTTAACATACATTTATTGGTTGGGTAGCAAAATTGTAAATAATAGTCTTGGCAGAATCAGTTAATTACTTGGAAATTGGTTAGGAAATTTCTGGATAGTCATTTGGTTCTGCTTAAAGGTTTTGGGTTACTAAATAATGAAGATGAAAGAAACATCGCTAGAATCCTCAGGAAGTTATGGAACTGGATCTTAACCAACATACCAAGCATGTTATTATCTGTGTGTCTGGAAGCTGGACTTGCAGCTGATGTGTGATTGGTTTTTCCATTGGCAGTATGTATGGTAAAAAGAGGACTGGCTTGTCAAACAGTGGCAATATCTAAAGAAAAGACACTAGAAAGAACAAAGAACAAATGTGGCAATAGGTAAAATGGTCTGATTGGGCAATGGGCAGACAGAACTGAATGGGAAATGGTAGCAATTCACAGACAGAACTGACTTAGCTAATGAAACTGAATGGGTAAACAGGTTAGTAGGCAAACAAAACTGATTAGTTAAACACGGTTAATATGCTCTTGTAACTGACTGGGCAATCAGTAATAATTGGTTAAGAGAACCGACTGGGAAGAAAGGGATAATATTTAACAGAATCAACTGGACAATGATAGTAAGTTAACAGAACTGACTGGACAAATAGTGACGATAGGTAAATATAATTTACAGGGCAAACTGGCATAGATGCAAAAGTCAATAGGTAAATATAACTCAATGGTAAAACATTGTCAATAGGCAAAGTGAACTCAGTGGGAAAACAGAGTCAATAAGCAAACATAACTCAGTCAAAAAGTGGTGACAATGAATGAATAGAACTGACTGGGAAAACAGTTACTATCAATAAGGGATTATCCTGTAGTGATTAAAAGGAACACAGGGCAAGTAATATAGTACAATATTTAAAAATTTCTCAAGGGTTATTTGTTATTCAAGAAAGTGAAGTGGGTTAAGCCACAAGCTGGGGTAATATAACAACATTAAAGAAGTTGCCAAACAAGTCTTTAACAGTTTCTTGTTATACAGGTCAATTTATATTCTCTTTGTTGTAGTTAATGAAGATAATGCTGCACACTGACCTATGCTAGACAGACAAACTGTATGGACAAATGGTTTCTTGTAAGGTGTGTGTATGTGTATGTATATAAATCTATGTGTGTGTGTGTGTGCAAACTTATGTATATATAAGTGAATACATCATATTAATATGTGTGTATGCATGATTATGTGTTTGTGTGTGTGTATGTACATATGTATCCATGTGTGTATATGCAAACATCCATTTATTAGATTTGAGAGAGAGAGGGAGAGCCCAGTGCCATCATAGAGCGTAATTAGTGTAATTGAGTGACATAAAAAATATATATCTAAACATGTATACTGCCCAAAATCAATATGGACTCTGTGTGTGTGTGTGTGTGTGTGTGTGTGTGTGTGTGTGTGTGTGAGTGCTTATACATATTGCACTTTTTACAGTGTTTCTGTTGTGTTTGAAGGCCAACATAAAATATTTGTACCTGAGTGACACAAAACAAATGCTTCTCATTAGAAGACGATTTTGACATGCTCAAACATGCCTTGTTGTTGATGATGATGATGTAGCATTAGAGGAGAGATGAACACACACGCATACACACATCGAGTTGATAGTGGATGAGTTATTTCACTCAAGAGCAAAAGTGTTGGGTTCAATTTCACATAGGAATTGAAATTTCATTTATATCTAAAAGAGAAAATGTTACTGATAAACTTCAAATAACCAAATTTCCTTCAAATTAAACATTTTCTTCAAATAGATGAGATGGTCGAAGCTGGAATTCCTTTAAGTATAAGGTTGGCTTAATTAGGGCTGAAATAAGCTTAAAAAGACATTTTCAAATATTTTGTGCTGGAGAGTCACAGATGGTCAAAATATCAGCAGAGACATTACTGTCAGGGTATCATCCGTGATCCACAGATGGTCAAAGTACCCTCTTTAAGTCACAGATAGTAAGCTATCATTCAAGAGAGTCACAAATGGTTAATATCCTATTAAGTCCCAAAATGTTAATATAATAACCTAAGAGTAAAGGGAGTGAGCTGGCAGAATCATTAGCATGCCAGGCAAAATGCTTAGCGGCATTTCATTTCTATTTACAATCTGAGTTCAAATTCCACCAGAGTCAATTTTTCTTTTCATCCTTTTAGGAGTGATAAAATAAGTACCAGTTGAACACTGGAGTCGATGTAATCGACTTACTCTCTCTCCCAAACTTGCTGGTCTTGTGCCAAAATTTGAAATCACTATAATAATTCTATAGTGAGTCACAAATAATTAATATCCTATAGGGATATATGGTCAAGGTGTGAGCATAGTCATGAATGATCATGGTATCAGTGCAGAGAAACAGATATGGTCAAGGTATCAGAATGCTGGCCCAAAAGAGTGTGAGGTCATATCCTGCTATTTGAACTTCAGCCAAGACACTGAAACTCTTGTTGGTCCATCTGGTTGTAGGACACCATATAACTGCAGGAAAATAGCCTGCTTGTGGTTGTTGTTATTTAAACCCAATTCAGCTCTGATTGAGCACAAAAATATCATCAGTGATGTTGAAGCTGTGATCTTCATGCCTTTATTTAAGGTATAAACTGGCACTCCATCAGTTACAACGAGAAAGGTTCCAGTTGATTCGATCAATGGAACAGCCTGCTCATGAAATTAACGTGCAAGTGGCTGAGCGTTCCATAGATATGTGTATCCTTAACATAGTTCTAGGGAGGTTCAGCATGACTCAGAAAGTGACAAGGCCAGCCCTTTGAAATACAGGTACTACTCATTTTTGGCAGTGAGAAATAAAGTGCCTTGCCTAAGGACACAATGTGTCCTTGGGCAAGACACTTTGAACTCATTACTTTATGATTGTAAGCTGAATACCCTAACCACTAAGCAACCCACCTTTACTATTTAAGGTGTAATATAGTCAAAACTATATTATTCTTAATATCTATAATACCCAATCCTCACCCCGGTCTTTATTTTAAGATGGTAAGGTGTGATGTAAGAGAGATTTCATTGCTATTTCCAGCAAGATAGTTCACTGGTAGTTGCAGAATAAACACTGTGTTACTGACAGGTTTTTTTTCTGATTACTTATTACCAAAAAGATTACCCTCAAGTATTTGTGATGCTGTGGTATTCACACCATCCCATGGATTAGAAATGTTTCTTAACACTTAAAGCTAGCAGGGTTAAGCTTCAGTATTTTGTGGTGACTTTCAGAAAAAAAGTTAAGGATATCTTTGCTTTGCCTTGAGTCATCAATCCCTTAATGGATTTGTAGGGACACTATTGGAACATACAGTGTGCTCTTGACATTTCCAGACCTTGCAAAGGCTCAACTCTCTCTAGCTGTGACTTAGCCAACTTCTTCCAAAAATAAAGAAAGAGAAGAATTGGCTCAGCACAGGATTGGTACTTTATTGATTGACCCCGAAAGGTTGAAAGGTAAAGTTGACCTTTATGGGATTTGAATCCAGGCAGAATAATTACTGCAAAGCAATCTATTCAATCCTCTTATACTTCTCTCTGTTGGCCATCTTATTTATCAAATTAAATCTTGTACTATGTATACAATGCTAAAAGCAATGTGCTGAGAGAATCATTCGTATGCCAGGCAAAAGCTTTGCAACATTTTGTCTGTCTTCATGTTCTGAGTTCAAATTCTGCCAAGTTCAACTTTGCCTTTCATCCTTTTGGGGTCAATAAAATAACTACCAGTTGAGCATTAGGGGTGATGTAATCAACTTACACCCACCCCTGAGATTACTGGCCTTGTGACAAAATTTGGAAGCAATGCTATGTTTTATTTTTACATGAAAGTTAATGTCACAGAAGTGCTCAGTACATTGAGGTAGAGCTAATTAAAAATATGTGAACAGTTAAAATAGCTAGGCTCTGATGAAGCTATAAGATGTTACTCAGGCACTCAACTATAAATCCATCACATCTTATCACAGAAACAGCTGTATGCTAATAAAATCCATAAGATAATCGTTTACTTACTTTTCTTATAATGCACAGATATTAAAATAAATATCCATAAGAGACTAAGTCTGTTTTTGTATTCACTTTCATAAATGATGTAATTTACATTCTTTTATCTTTCACTTGTTTCAATCATTGGATATGCTGGGACACCACCTCTACAATTATGCCTTCACTTAATTCCTTTTTCTAAGATTAAGATCTGTGTTTTATTTACTTGTTTTTTATGTTGATCTGTTATGTATTTAATAAGTTGTAGAGTTGTTGGTGCCAGAATCAATAAGATGCTGGTTTATTCAGGTGAGGCATTAATGGCTCTTATCCAAGCCTATGATGTAGCCATGCCCCTTTCCCCACTTTTGTGATATAAATATATTCTAAACTCTAAGAGTCTTTTAAAAGGCTGGTGCTTAGTTGCAGTTTGAATGCTATTAAAAAAAGAAGAAAAAAACAGGTAGATGTAAGGTGCACTTCACTCTGGGATAGGACACCAGTGTAAGGACTGGGTGAATTACCCAATGACAAATGACATCACCCAGTCCTTCTTTTCTAAACCATCAAGCCTCTGGAATACTCTCCTTGTCCTCTTTTTAAATTTTTTTTTCATTTACTTATTTAATAGCAACCACCACTTATAGCTATTCAAATGAAACATTAACAAAATTGATCTATAACCACGAACAAGGCTGCATGGTCGAGAAGTTTGTTTCCTAACCACATGGTCAAGATTGGAAGGCAAACTTCTTAAACATGCAGCCATAGTAGAAGGCACCTGGCCAGGAATCCACTACGTGGCAACTTTTCCCAGTGACTTCTACTAAATCCCTCTGAGTTGACTAACACCTTGTGAGTAGACAGAAAATGAAAGCAACCTGTGTGTGTATGTGTTTCTGTCTCCTCTTGACATCACAAGTGAGTGTGTGTGTGTGTGTGTGTGTGTGTGTGTGTGTGTGTGTGTGTGTGTGTGTATGTTTGTAAAGAAAAAATTCTAATTATTCCATAGTCTTTGATAGCCAGTTGAATTGAAGTAATGTAAAATGTGCTGCTTAAACTTAATACAATGAAATAACTACTGCTGCAGTGGATTTGAAATCAAGATCTTTGGACTGGTAGTGGAGTACTGTAACCATTTGGCTGTTTCCTTTCTGTAATCTATACTATAATGGAGAAAGCTGCTTATCAATTAGTTATGTAACAATTACTAAAAGCAGTATTAAAAGCTTGACTGTCTGGAAATATTTTTATAAATTCATGTTCTAAGAAATTGCCTATAATTTCGATTTCTGAAGTTTATTGAATTTTCTTAACTCCAAATTCTCGCAAATTTAAATATTCATTGCATTCACTGTGGAGTAGATTTTAATGTTTACTAATAAACAATATTAATTCGTTGCAGGCAACATTTTACGTTTTTATTTGCAACATTCTCTCATTCTTGCTCACCTCTGTTTTCATTAATAATAATTTAATAATAGTTATATAACTTTGATATGAGACACAATTTCAAGAATATTATCAGTTTTCGGAGTTTGTTAAATGAATATTTTTGATAAAATGAAAATTCTTTAATATACCGGTATGATTTTAATTTTTGTTTTGTTTTTAAATGAAGGGATTTTGTTAGTATGGCTACTTGAAATGCTATAAGCCTTACAATAATAGCTATGCGATCGCTGCTATTTCTAGCATGCTAAACAAGATAGTTTTAACAAGCTTTCACTTATACAATTTTTTTCATTTCATGTTTACACAAAATAGCCATATAACTTTGATATGAGACACAATTTTAAGAATATTATCAGTTTCCAGAGTTGGTTAAATGAATATTTTTGATAAGATGAAAATTCTTTAATATACCAGTATAATTTTTGTTTTTTTAAATGAAGAAGTGATTTTGTTGGTATGGCTACTTGGAATGCTATAGGCTTTACAATAATAACTATGTGATAGCTGCTATTTCTAGCACGCTAAACAAGATAGTTTTTAATGAGCTTTCATTTATATATAATATATGACTGAAAAAGAAAATTTAGCAGCAAAGGTACAACAGCAGAGAGAAATATGGCTCACTGAATTAGATGAAACCAGGGCAAAGCGACTGAAATAAATGCCTGAATATGCACATAAGCGTAGACATGATTCTGTTTCTGCTACACATGACCGATTGGTTAGGGTATCTCGAGGGGAGAATATTCTACTTCAAAATAATGGTGTCAGATCACAATTTGTTGATGCAACACTTAAAGAGATCTTTTCTTTGTGATCATGTGGAAGTAGTGGAGTTGACAACCAATCTAAAACTTCTTACAGAAGGTCATTCTGATGAAAGAGAGTTTGTTAATTACTTTCTTGATGTAGGAAATGGTAACATTTCTGTTGAACAAAGCCGAGGGGAATTCAACATCAAACTACTCAATGACCTTTGCCTTGAAAGTGGTACTCTTTCAGATCTATGTGATTTTGTATATGCTGACAAAAATAACTTCACAAACCCTGTGTGGCTTGCAAATAGAACCATTGTTACTCCAACAAATGAAGCAGCACAATTTGTGAATGATTTTTCTGTTGACCAGGATCCCTGGTGAGCTAAAAATATACGAAAGCTCAGATACAGTTGATAATGAAACTCTGTACCCAACCGAGTTCATCAACAAACACCATCAGGGTTTCCACCACACATTCTCAACCTGAAGAAAAACGGCTGCATAATGCTTCTGAGAAATTCAGAGGCTATTAATGGACATTGCAATGGCACACACTACATCGTTGTCAGTTTACATGATCATGTTATTGAGGCTGAGGTTGCTTCTGGTCCTTATGCAGGATCAACTCTGCTAATCCCAAAACTACGACATGTATCTCAAGAAATGGAATTTCCATTTACATTTACACGCAAACAATTTCCTGTCAAGCCAGCTTTTGCCTTGACGGGCAACAAGGCACAGGGACAGACTTTTGAACAAATTGGAATATCTCTTCCAACACAATTCTTCTCAAATGGTCAGCTCTATGTTGCATTAACTAGAGTTCGAAAGACGGCTAATCTAAAAATATTGGCTGAGAGAAGTAGAAACAGTATGATTACTGACAATTGTCTCTACAAGGAGATACTACTTTAAAGCAAAATATGCTTTTTAGCAAGTTTCAGTTAATAGAATTAACTCATAAATTATATTAAAGTAACATGTATTTGTGTGGAATTGAATTACTTTGGCATATTTCAACACTTGCCAAATGAATGATATCATTATATTAGATCATTTTAAATTTGGGTATATTTGAAAAAGTAAGGAAGCATCATTCCCATGAGTTCTTACAGCACCAGACTTTTGTGTGTGTGAGTGTGTGACTATCGCTCCCTCCCTCCACCTATCCATCTATCTATCTATCTATGCACATCTATGTAAGTTCTACCAATTATTGATGATAAATATATATAACAGATTGACTCTTTAAAAAAAAGAGATTATGACTGATAAAATAACAAAAGCATTATTTACTAAGCAATTGAGCACTATTATACAAAGAAATAATTAGACATAAAATATCATAAAAATTATTAGAATTGTGTATCAAATGTGGAAATATTATTGAGTGGCCAGCAGAAAACTGCCCGGAGGGCGGTCTTTCTGCTAGTATATTTAAAGCATGTTTACTCAATCCACTCGGGGTTCAATGCAATCTATTAACCAAATTCCCCTAAAATTGCTGTGCTTGTACCAGAATTTTATTATATTGAGTGAGTTCAAATCCAGCGAAGGTCAACTTTACCGTTTATCCTTCCAAGGGTCAATAATAAAAAAAGAAAGGTACCAATTAAGTACTGAGGTTGATGGTATTGAATACTCCTCCTTCCTTCAAAATTACTGGCTTTGTCCCTCAATTTGAAGCTATTATTATTATTATTATTATTATTATTATTATTATTATTATTATTATTAATGCAGCAAGCTGGCAGAATCATTAGCATGCTGGGCAAAATACTTAGCGGCATTTTGTCTGTCTTTACTTTCTGAGTTCAAATTCCACCGAGGTTGACTTTGTCTTTCATCCTTTCGAGGATCACATCAACTGGGAGTTGATGTGATCGACTAGTCCTCTCCCCACAAAATTCTAGGCCTTGTGCCTATAGTAGAAAAGATTATTATTATTGAGTGAGAGAGCAGTGCATGCCATCAAAGTGACACTGGAGTAAAATATATGAAACCTAGTATACCCATCATGACTACCTGTCTATTAAGGGTACCCCAGGCACATGCATCACAACCATATCAAGATAAACAGGGCCCGGTTAGAATTTTCCTCATGTTGAGTAGCCCATCCTGCTCAAAATAGTGCCTTATATTAATTGGTAAAAATTACGGAGTGATTTAGGAACAGAAATTTCAAGAATACTCAAGTGCTATGCACAAAATTTTTAACACTTATCACACTTAAATAATACTATATACATAATTATACATATGTGTGTGTGTGTGTGTGTGTGTGTGTGTGTGTGTGTGTGTGTGTGTGTGTGTGTGTGTGTGTATATATATATATTTATGTATATATATATATTTCAATAATAATAAAAAGGTAAAATTAATTAATTAATAATCTAACCCCTGATTATAATTATGTTTATAATTATAGAATATATATCTATATCTATCTCTCTCTCTATATATATATATATATATATATATATATATACACCCATGTATTGAGTTCTGTTTATCCTGTCTATTGTACCAAATCTATGTATGTGTGTATGTAGGTGCACTGTCTAGTGATAAGGGTGTTGCCTTCACAATTGCAAAATTGTGGTTTCAATTCCCAGACTGGCAGTGTGTTGTGTTCTTGAGCAAAATGCTTCATTTTACATTACTCCAGTCCACTCAGCTGTAAATGAGTAACTCTGTGATGGGCTGGTGTTCCATTCAGGGAGAATGATGGCCAGCCATCCTTGTTAGGAGAATGGCAGCATTTGAAAGCTTCAGAAATGCCAGGAAGCACATTGTGATCAGCAGTGTGTAACAACATTCAATTGTCTAGTCACTTCAGTGATACATTGTGATGTATATCTTGTTTATTATTTGGTTTACGAGCGTAGGGTCATGAGTTCAGTTCCAGGCAGCAGATTGTGTCCTTAAGCAAGACACTTTATTTCAAATTTCTCCAGTCCACTCAGCTGGTAAAAATGAGTTGTACCTGTATTTCAAAGGGCTAACCTTGTCACATTCTATATCATGCCAAATTGCTTTGAGAACCATATCAAGGGCACGTGTGTCTGTGGGGTACTCAACCATTTGCATGTCAGTTTCATTATCGGATCAGCTGGAACCATCATCATCATCATAACTGATGGAGTGCCAGTTTTTTTTCATTGAGGTATGATTTCTTCTTTTTTTTTTATTGTTCCTCTGAACATTTCACTGTTTCTTTTGATTCTGTTTTAAATGTAGTTGCTGACATATATAATTCTGATTAAAAAAATATACCATATTATTTCATTAGAAAAAAATATGATCATGTGATTTCTACAACCTTGACTTTTGTAGCTGACACTAATAAATTCCAAAGAATATTTTCAAATTTGCTCTTTGTTTGTTTAGCATGAGTGAACCTTTGTAAAGTGTTTTATTCAGCTGTTAAAATAAATCTGGCTAACACTCCTTGTTCCGTTTATGAATTTGTTTTACAAGATTCCTGATGTGAAACTGTGTTGAAACAGATATTGTTATATTTTGTCATGTTTAAGGTGGCAAGCTAGCAGAATTGTTTGCAAGCCAGGCAAAATGCTTTGCGATATTTTGTCCCTCTTTACGTTCTGAGTTCAAATACTACCGAGGTTAGCTTTGCCTTTCATCCTTTCAGGGTCGATAAAATAAGTACCAGTTAAGTACTGGGATCAATGTAATTGATTTATCCCTTCCCCAAACTTGCTGGCCTTGTACCAAAAATTGAAATCTATATTTCGGGATGGTTATTTTTTTTTTTTTTTTTTTTTTTTTTTTTGTCAAATAATCACACTCACTATATGTTCATTCTTCACTCGTTTCTTATTCTTGTTTTATATGTGTCCATTGTCTGGAAATCTTTCATCACACATCTGTGACCTCTTCAGCAACCCTTTCCATCCACGTGTATCCTCCTGCTCTGCCTGGTCCATATCATAATACTAAAAGGAAATCAGTTTGTATTAATTACAAGTATGCATTGTACATGAGTATGCAATTAGACACACACACACACACACATAGTAATATATATATAAATAGTTTAACACTTTACTGTATGGTGAGTTAATTTATACTAAGTTTATTTTTGATAATGATAATAATAATAACAATCCTTTCTATTATAGGCACAAGGCCTTAACCCTGTGCACACACAAGGATAAATGAAATTTGATTTAATAAATATATCCTCAAACGAATTCATATTTCAACAAAATGACATCAAGAGTTATTTTCCCTGCTTATTGTTTATGCATATGTAACAAAAAAAAAAAATTTTGATTCATCGGTCCACCAGTTTTGAAGATAATCAGACCAAAATTTAAGGAGTTTCAGACATTCACCCAATAAGTATTTCTGCCAAATTTGGTGAAAATCCATTCAGTTGTTTTCCAGTAATTTTGAAAACACACAGACAAACAGACTAAGACTACAATACTCTACCTTTACTTATGTGCACAGGGTAATAATAATCCTTTCTACTATAGGCACAAGGTGTGAAATTTTGGGAGAAGAGGTTTAGTCAATTACTTCAACCCCAGTGCTTATTTTATCGACCCCAAAAGGATGAAAGACTAGGCTGAACATGACAGAATTTGAACACAGAACATAAAAGACAAATGAAATGTCACTAAGCATTTTGTCTGGCATGCAAATGGTTCTGCCAGCTCGCCACTTTAATAATAATAATGATAATAATAATGATGATGATCCTTTCTACTAAAGGCACAAGGTCTGAAATTTGGAGATAGGAGACTAGTTGATTATTTTGACCTCAGTATCTTACTGCTACTTAATTTATCAACTCCAAAAGGATGAAAAGCATAGTTGAACTCAGAACATAGTGACGGGTGAAATACCACAAAGCATTTCGTCCAGCATGCTAATGATTCTGCCAGCTTACCGACTTAATAATAATAATAATAATAATAATCCTTTCTGCTATAGGCACAAGGCCTGAAATTTTCAGGGAAAGTTTAAGTCAATTACATCGACCCCAGAACTCAATTGGTACTTAATTTATCAACTCCAAAAGGATGAAAAGCAAAGTCAACCTCAGTAGAATTTGAAATCAGAATGTAGCGATGGGCGAAATATTGCTAAGCATTTCACTTGGCATGCTAACGATTTTTCCAGCTCACCAGGTACAATGCCTGTTATTTTGGGGGAAGGGATATGTCAATTACATTTACCCCAGTTTTCACCTGGTACTTATTTTATCAACCCTGAAAGGATGAAAAGGCAAAGTTGATCTCAGCAGAATTTGAATTTTACCGATGGACAAAATGCCACTAAGTAGCCCCAGGTCAGCTCCACTATTAGTCTTGGTCATCTCTGTTTGCTAATATCTCAAATCACATCAGGATCTATGTCTTAGGTCTCGCCCTCTCCCACTCCTCTCTAAGTTTCAATTGGGCTAATGATACATTGATGGATACAGATGATTTAGAAGCAAAACATGCAATTGGCTATTATAAATATTTATTATCTCGTGTGACATAATAAATATTGATCAATTGATTGATTGATTGATTTTATTTTTATTTTTATAAGTTACAATTCTTAACAGCAGTTGTTAGAAAGTTGCAAACATAATTGAAAGTGACAGAAGTCCTCCAGTGATACAGATGATGGACAATAAAGGATGATTGAGTTCCCGCTTTATTTTAGGGTTTTCTCAACAATCAATCAAAGACGGCTTGTTACTCACCCTCTTTAACCAATCTCTTCATTTCGTTGACAAAAGAATGTGTAGAGCTTATTACAAGACAACATTAATTTGGTGAAAACATATTTTTGGAAAAAAAAAATTTTTTTGTCTTTTTCTCCCTGCTCCCTCCTCCTTCCCTTCCTTTTTTCTTCTCTCTCTTTCTCTCTCTCTCTGTCTCTGTCTCTCTCATGCAACCATTGCTCTCAAGTTTTCCATTGTTTTTAAGCGATACGACTATGAGTGGTTTCTAAAAATACCAATCTTACATATTGGTATTGATTTCTTGTTTGGTGCTGTGCTAGAGGCCACATCTCAGGAGTTGGATATATTACAACAACAACAACAAGATCAGCAGCAACAGCACTACTACTACCACCACCACCACCACCACCACCACCACCACTACCATCCCCACCACCGTCAGCAGCTCTATAACCCCACTACCACCAGCAGAAAATATGTCATTTATAGAAATGTAAATCATTTCAGTTTTCCATTCAGTCAATAATGAATTCACATACAAACTTTCTAATTCATCTTCTGTAATGTTAGTGGGTGAATGGGTAGGGCTGAGGTGGACTTTTTAAAAAATTTTTTTTATCAGTGTCTAATACAGATATTGGGTAATGTTTTATTTATAAAGTTTGAATTTTTTTTTCCATTTAATTCACTTTATTTAGGATGTAACACCCACCTACCTTTTACACCCAGTAAAATCTTGCTCTGACCATTTAGAAATACCAATAATCATTATTGCTTTGTTTTAAATTCACATCAATTTCCAATAGAATACTTTCTCCCCTATTTGTAATCGCCCACAATCAAATCAACTTTAATTGTTCACCCATTCGACTGTTCACTCCTTTGAGTGCTCACCTTTTCACTGCTCACATTGATGACTGTTTATCTTTTCAATTGTTCATCTCATAGATTGTTTACTGTTCTTATTCATCACTTCTTCTGTTCACCTTTCCTATGTGTTTGGCTGTTTATTTATGTTTTTGTCTCTTTTACTCTTTTACTCTTTTACTCATTTGACTGCGGCCATGCTGGAAGACCGCCTTTAGTCGAGCAAATCGACCCCCGGGACTTATTCTTTGTAAGCCTAGTACTTATTCTATCGGTCTCTTTTGCTGAACCGCTAAGTGACAGGGACATAAACACACCAGCATCGGTTGTCAAGCAATGCTAGGGGGACAAACAGAGACACACAAACACATACACACACATATATACATATATACGACGGGCTTCTTTCAGTTTCCGTCTACCAAACCACTCACAATGCTTTGGTCGGCCCAAGGCTATAGTAGAAGACACTTGCCCAAGATACCACGCAGTGGGACTGAACCCGGAACCATGTGGTTGGTAAGCAAGCTACTTACCACACAGCCACTCCTTCGCCTGTCTGTTAATTTTTATAGAATGTTTACCTCTCACTTGTGCATCACTTTTTACTGTTCACCTTTCTCATCCCTGGTTGATTAGCTTTTCGTCTATTTAACTCGTTAGATCATCGTTATTCTTTGTTTATCTCTTGATTGTGCATCTTTTATACAGGTCACACCTTTAACTCTTCTTCTTTAATAATATTTGATTGTGTTTTATGATTTGTTTATTATAACCCTTTCGTGCTTTTTATGTGCCACTGGCATGGGTTCATCTACATAACACTGACATGGGTGCATTAATATAACCCACACCAGTACTGCATTAACACACCTGTGCCAGTGGTACATAAAAAGCACCCAGCACACTCTGTTTTAGTGGTTGGTGTTAGGAGGGGCATCCAGCCATAGAAACCATGCCACAACAGACAGTTGGAGTTTAGACAGCTCCCAGTTAGCCAACTCCATGTCAAACAGTCCAACCCATGCCAGCATGGAAAGAGGACGCTAAACGATGATGAACTACCATTATCATTAGTTTGGCATTTAGAATATAAATTAACTGATAAATTATGGAAGTGAATTTCAGTAGTAATGAAAAAGTTAAATATTTCGTGGCCAGGAATTCTATTCATGGACAATACCTTGTTCTTGGTAGATTATATGAAAATAAATTCATTGACACCTCAGTTTATCTTTTCGTTATCATATTCCTGTTGAAATAAACTTTGTTTCAGTTAATTTTTAAAATAATGGAAAACTCCAGAAAATAACTTTGTCATATTATCAAGTTAATGTTTGGAACAAAAATTAACATGAAATCTTGATGGAAGGTTTCACTGAGATCACTGTAACTCTTTCATTACCATATTCCTGTTGAAATACCCTGCTTTTGTATTAATTAATTTGGAAAATAATGAAGAAAGTAAAATAACTTTGTCATTATGAAACTGGTGTTTAGAACATAAATTAACATGGAATTTTTTGGAAGGTTTAAATTTAGTCCCACTGTAAAACAAAGTTTGTGTCACAGAACCAGGAGGTGGTCTCAGGCTGGCTGGCTGGCTGGTATGCTGGTTGGGTATCAGAAGAACTAAATATTGTATAGTGTTTTACTATTTATAAATTGTAGAGTACAAAAGAGACAAATGTTAATCACTATATTTATTTATTTGCTATTTTTGTTTATTTTTTTTTCTTTTTCTGTTTAGAGATAAAAAATATCTTTATAATTTTTACCCCTCCCCCACTATTTTCGTAATGCTGCACTTAAGCAGACATGAACCCCAATTAGTTTCTTAACACCAACCTGTTTCCTTCCTTCCTTTCTTTCTTCCTTCCTTCCTTCCTTTATTGTCTTACATTCAATCCAGTTCCATGACTGTCGTCACCACTTCAGTTACATTTTAACTCATCTTAGCAAAAATGATGTTTGCTTGCCACCTACCTACCTACCTGCCCACCCACCTGTCTACCTTGTCACACCACCACCATCACCAACACCTTCCACCCTGACCCACCACCATCACCAACACCTTCCACCCTGACCCCCCCCCCCCACCAACCTGCATACGTCTGTCTTCATTTCTTACGCTCCTATACCTCTGTGAACTGGCAAAATAGATTAATCTTTAATCTAGAATGCTCTCCACCCCCAACCATCCCCACCCCCGTTTCATTCACATTGATATAAATCATCTGTTGTAGTTGTTATTTGCTCCTTCCCCTTCCCCCCCCTGTTCATTTATTCATTAATTCTTTTTCTTTCTTCCTTACCTCCCCCCCCCCATCTAGTGTGGAACCACAACATTGGATTCGTCTTACCTTCTCAGACTCCAACATATTATAAGGTGATTGCACTCAAGCATGACTGTTTCAGCTGCTGTTATTGTTGTTATTTAACTCCTGGTTAACCCTGGTACAGAAAATCTATTATCAAAGAAGTTCTAGCCAGCCAACCTTGATCATCCTATCTTTTTCACATGTCCAGGAGTAAATTATCCAATGTAGCCTTCCTGAATAGTTTCTTTTCTTTTTTCTTTTTTTTTTCGTTTATTTGTTTGCTTTAAGATGGTAGGATCTTATCTGGGTGTGAGAGAGGAGAAATATGGTTGCTATTGTAAACTGTACAGAAACTTCTCTTGTTGATTATATGATGTAAACAGCTCAAACAATCTAAAGAAGTAAAGAACAATTTTTGTGGGTATGTGTGTGTGTGTGTGTACTACTGCAATTTCGGTATGCTGGCTATTAATATCTTTGGCTGACTTCAAGAAGTTCCTATCTACAATATGGTGATCGATTCACTCAAATACCATTTTCTCCTGGTTGGTTGGTTTCTGTTTTCTGCTTCATTTTCTCTTCTCATATGTATTTCTTACGTTTAATTTTTGTTATGTTTTTTTTTTCCTTTTGAGATATGTATCAAATTATGTTTTGTTTTAATATCTCATTAATTTCTTGGACTCTCCTATTCTTCTTACCCCCACTTTCCATAATTCTTTAATCTTCTCGAAATACTCCCCTTTACATGATATCTTTATTACTAGCAACAATACTTGGCTTTATCTGGCTTTGGCTGTGTAGTTAAGAAACTCACTTCCCAACCACAAGGTCTTTGGTTCAAGTCCCCTGTGTAGCACCTTAAACAAGTGTCTTCTACTCTAGCCTGCATCTGGCCAAAGCCTTGTGAGTGGATTTGGTTGACAGAAACTAAGATATGGCTATGTTGTTAAGTGGGGTTCAGTCCCACTATGCAGCACCTTGGGCAAATGTTTTCTACTGTAGCTCTGGGCTGATTTGGTTCAGGGAAACTGTGCGGAAGCCTGCCTTATATTTATGTATATATCTATATGTGTGTGTGTCTTTGTGCATGTGTTTGTTCCCATCACAGCTTAGCAACCGGTGTTGGTTTGTTTATGCCCCCATAACTTAGCAGTTCAACAAAATACACTGATATGATAAGTACTGGTGTCAGTTTGTTTGACTAAAAGCCTTTCAAGGTGGTGCTCTGGCATGGTTGCAATCCAATGATTAAAGCAAGTAAACAATAAAAGGTGTGTGTTTGTCCTATCTTGACACTGTGATAGTTGTAAATGAATGTCACTGCCATAGAAGCAGTTTCCTTCATTTCCAATCTGTGATAACATGTCCAATCATAGAAAACTCTCTCTCAATGAATTCTGACAGACAGATGTAAGTATTGAAAAATGGATGTAAAAAATAGTGATGGTGATGGTGATGATCAGAAAAAGTCATGCAGCTTATGACATTTCCCTTGAAAAGATGTGGCACTAAGCAAAATTTCAGATACCTGGGAGTAAAATCACGCCCTACAGTTGGGAACAGACATTCATTTTTAGATGGTAATTATTTCTGATTTAGCAACAAGGGCAGCAGTTTTGAGGAGAGTGAGTTCATTGATACCATCAGTACTTCACTGGTACTTATTTTATTGACCTCCAAAAGAATGAAAGGCAAAGCTGATCTCTGTGTGGTTTAAGGGCTGGATTAAATATTGCAAGGCATTTTGTCTTAACACTGTAATTATTCTACCAGATAATAATGTTGAGTCAAAAAAAAGGCTCTGCTACATGGTCGCTCACCCTGCCAGTAATAACAGCTAAATCTTTCAAATCATACTCCGCTGTCTTGCAAACACATTGGTCAATGTAATCTCTCATATATAAAACAAAAGAGAGGGTCATGGTTGGAATATGTTTGGTTATGGGTTTGTGGGGCTAAACATCAATATGAAACACTGACCTCTTTCACATACACCCTTCCACTATCTTAATATTTGGTATACCCCCTCCTACTCTCTCAAACTCCCATCTTCGCTAATCAATGAACTCCCATTCCTCTTTAGATACACACTCCCACTCCCATAATGCCCCACTTTCTCTAATCATTTACACCTGCCTTGTTTTAATGTGTCAACAGTGTATCATTCATCTTGGTTTTGTCTGTACCTCTTCTATAACTGGAATGATACTAAGATGATTACTATGGCCCCTGTGTGAGAATGACATGAACAGTCACAAAGTGTTACATATCTTTTTTCGTAAGTGCAGTGTGGCTAAATGGTTAAGAAGATGGCTTCTCAATCGCAAGATCTAGGTTGAATACCACTGCATGGCATCTTGATCAAGAATCTTTTAGTAATAGCTGTGAGTTGACTAATGAGTTGAGAGTAAAATTAGGTAGATGGAAATGGTGCAGAAGCCCCTTGGATAGACTAAACCCATAATTCAAAACGTCTGGCCTTTTTGCACTACCACACTAATTGCTAACTTGGTTGATTGATCAACTGAAAACTTATGATCAGAAATACTGAGCAAGGTCCCTTTTATTTAGTGTTTCAGTAGACACAGCCATCATCAATCATTGATAAAATAGTGAAGTAAACACTAACACACTAAATGTGCTGAACAAATTAACATCAATTAGTCAACATCATACCTGTATTAGCAAGGTCTAATAGTTAGAGTGTTGGACTCCTAATCGTAAGGGTATGGGTTCAACTCTCAGACCAGTTGGGGCATTGTATCCCTGAGTATTGCACCTCATTTCATGTTGCTCCAGTGTAATCAGCTAAAAATGAATACTGTATCAGCTGTATGGGTGCATGTGCTGGTGTAGCCCTCTCTTTCTCTCTCTCTCTAGCTGTCACATCCTACTCTGACCATCACGTCTATTTAAGTACAATGTACTTTGGACTACATTATCTTCCTGCTATAAGATGGCGGGGGAGCAGCAGACGTGGGTGTTATCTCTTGCAGGTGATCCCAGCTTGTAATTTTGGCAACTTGGTTTTAGCACTGTTCACCAACATCTTTTATAGTTCTTGATCTGGTGATAGCAGGCAACTGTCATCAGGGTGATAGGGGTAATATATTGCCATTTTTTTGTAATCACATTTGTGCCAATTTTGGGCATTCACTAACAATGTGCCACACCGTTTCACCCCTCTCATCACACATTTTGCATTTGTCGCTCCCAGTTGTGTTGTCAATTCTGCACTTCACATAGCTTGTCATTTATTATTACTATAACTGCCAAGGTTGGCTTTGCCTCATCCTTTTGAGGTTGATAAAATTAGTACTAGTTATGTACTGGGATCAATGCAATCGACTTAGTCCCTTCCCCCAAATTTGAAACCTTGTGCTTCCAGTAGAAAGGATTACTATTATTATTAATAACGGCCGCAAGCCAACAGAATCATTATCACACCAGGTGAGATAATTAGTGGCATTTTGTCTGTCTTTATGTACTGAGTTCAAATTCCACTGGGGTTGACTTTGCCTTTCATCCTTTTGGGGTCAAAATAAGTAGCAGCTGAACACTGAGGTCAATATAATCAACTTAAACCCTCCTCTGAACTTGCTGGCCTTGTGCTAAAATTTGAAACCATTATCATTATTATTATTATTATTATTATTATTATTATTATTATTGAATGTGCTTTTCTATTCTAGTATAGATTTATTGAATCTTTTTTCATTTTGTAATACAGTCAGTTGAGGATGGTCAGTATCATTGACCTTTGCTAGTCACACTGTCAGACTAGTGAGATCAGTGAGGTCAGTGACCTGCCTGAGCAGTTACAAGGCAGCAACATGTTCAACCAGCCCTTCTCCCCCACTTGTTTACAACTGTCACCACAGCAGTGGTACATCAACTGTATGGATATCAATATAGCAATTATGCAGTGGTGTAGTGATGTCATGTATTATTACCCTAAGTAAAATCGCTGTCTTCTACACATACAGGCTTGTCCTTTCAGGTGCCAGTGCCACATAGAGTGCCAGTGCTG
>NC_142949.1:22301337-22368837 GCF_046866305.1 Octopus bimaculoides | reverse complement strand
CAAAATGCACTGCAATATTTACTTCATCTTTCACGGATTTTATAGACTAATTATCAGTCAAGTTACATTTTGTTAATTTAATTGACTCAACTCTCCTCCCCAAAGCTGTGACTAATATGTTGGTTAGAAAATCCAGACTTTATTATTATTATTATTATTATTATTATTATTATTATTATTATTATTAAAAAAAAAATTCACCCTCCAAAGTCATCTTTACCCATCATCCTATCGTGGATGACAAAATAAGTACTAGTAACCAACTTTCTTCTCACCTCAAAATTGCTTGCCTCGTGTTGAAAATTAGAAGGGATCACCATCTGACAATAATTCTGCTTGTCATTGCGTTACTTAGCCCATCGGTAACACTTTCATGTGATTAGAGAAAAAGAGGGAGAAAGAAAAGAGGAAGAGAGAAATGTCCATGATGTGAGATAGAGGGAATGTAATTGAAACGTTTTTATGTGATTAGTTGAAGAGAAAGAGAGGAGAAAGAAAAAGGAGAGAGAAAAAGAGAATAAGGTGAAGGGTGAGATAGAAAAAGGAAGAGAGAAAGCAAGAGAGAGAGAGAGAGAAGCATCCATGATGTGAGGTAGGGGGAGTGTAATGTTTATTACGTAGTTAAAAAAGTTAGTTGAAGGTAGTGATGATATAAAGAGGAGGAGATTTAAAAATATAATTTTAGCAGTGGGGTAATGTTCTGATGGTGAGTTTAATGAAAGGCAGAGAGAAAGAGAGTGATGATGAGGATGATGATGGTGATTGGATAGTGAAAAGTGTATTATTTTTTTTTTAATTGAGCTAAGTTTTTTTTGTATCACCTATCACTTAATGCAAGCACATAAGTGCAATTCTGTGAAATATTCATGCTTATTTACATGGCAGACATTAGCAATTTAACTAAAGGTTGTATCATATGTACAGAATGTTTTGTTTTTTTTTGTTTATGGGGAAAATGGAAAATTAAGAGCGAACATTTATTTTATAAGTGCTGTGTGTTAAGTTTATAAAATTGTGCACAAAGTGTATATATAAAGTGCATTAAGTAATCATCGTATTCCAATTTCTTTCACTTTCCAGTGAGTAACAGATGAGCAACTTTCTTTGCATACAGACACAACATATACTCTTTTACCTGTTTCAGTCATTTGACTGTGGCCATGCTGGAGCACAGCCTTTAGTCGAGCAAATCGACTCCAAGACTTATTCTTTGCAAGCCTAGTACTTATTCTATCGGTTTCTTTTGCCGAAGTGCTAAGTTACAGGGACATAAACACACCAACATCGGTTGTCAAGCGATGTTGGGGGGAAAGACATGTGTACATATATACGACAGGCTTCTTTCAGTTTCCGTCTACCAAATCCACTTACAAGGCTTTGGTCGGCCCGAGGCTATAACAGAAGACACTTGCCCAAGGTGCCATGCAGTGGGACTGAACCTGGAACCACGTGGTTGGTAAGCAAGCTACTTACCACACAGCCACTCCTACGCTTTCAGGATTTTTTGGGATAAAGTTTTCAGAAATAACCCAATAGGTTTACCATTAATTCCTTGAAATATTCACTGGTCTCACTAGTTATTATTATAATTATAATGACCAATATTATTAAGGCAGCTAGGTGGCAGAATCATTAGCATGCCAGGCAAAATGCTGAGTTCAAATTCTGCCAAGGTCAACTTTGCCTTTCATTCTTTCAGGGTTGATAAAATGAGTAGCAGTTGAGTAATGGGGTCAATGTAATCGAATTACTCCCTCCCCTGAAATTGCTGGCCTTGTGCCAAAATTTGAAATCCTTATTATTATTACTATAGTGATGAGCTAGCAGAATTGTTAGCATGCCAGGCGAAATGCTTAGCGGCATTTCGTCTGCTGCTAGATTCTGAGTTCAGATTCTGCTGAGGTCAAGTTTGCCTTTCATCCTTTCGGGGTTGATAGATTAAGTACCAGTTGGGTACTGGGGTTGATGTAATCAAGTGCCTCCTCCCCCAAATTTCAGGCCTTGTGCTTATAGTAGAAAAGATTATTATTATTATTATTATTATGGTGGTGAGCTAGCAGAATCATTAGCACACTGGACAAAACGCTTAGTGACTTTTCGTGTGCCTTGGCATTATGAGTTCAAATTCTACAAAGGTCAACTTTAATTTTCTTCCCTTCAGGGGTCAATAAAATAAAAACCAGTCAAACACTGGGGTTGATTTAATTGACTATTTCCCAACCCCCAAATTTCAGACCTTGTACCTGTAATAGAAAGGATTATTATTGTTATTGTAATAATTTCTATCCGAGGTAATAGACCACAAATTTTGGGAAGATGATAGTTGAATAAACTAACCACATCCCTCTCTGTTCTTCACAACATGAACAGTTCTTTGTTCCATTGACCTTGGTAGGATGAAAGGCAAAGCTGATCGCAACAGTATTTGAACTCAAAAATATAAATGACTGCAAGGCATTTTGTCTGATGATCAATCTATCGAGTTTATCTCTTTATAATAATAATATTAACATAATAATGATAATAGCAATATTAATAACAAGCATTAAAATGAGTGTGATACAATTTGTAATAAATAGAGATTGACTCTGTTTAATGAATTCAATAAACAGTCAAATTCTATTTATTACAAATCATGCTGTTCTCATCTTATTGCTTATTTACCTTCTTGAAGCATTACATCTCTTTTACTCTTTTACTCTTACTTGTTTCAGTCATTTGACTGCAGCCATGCTGGAGCACCGCCTTTAGTCGAACAAATCGACCCCAGGACTTATTCTTTGTAAGCCTAGTACTTATTCTATCGGTCTTTTGCTGAACTGCTAAATTACGGGGACAAACATATACACACACACACACATATACACATACATATATACGATGGGATTCTTTCAATTTCCATCTACTAAATCCACTCACAAGGCTTTGGTCGGCCCGAGGCTATAGTAGGAGACATTTGCCGAGGGTGCCACACAGTGGGACCGAATGCGGAACCATGTGGTTGGTAAGCAAGCTACTTACCACACAGCCACTCCTGTGCCTATAATGTCAATATTCATAAATTATTATTATTAATAATAATAATAATAATATTTTAAAAAAAGGATTGATGTAACTCTTCACGAAGGTAAATAGTCTTGACTAATAATAATAATAATAATAATAATAATAATTTTGGCACAAGGCCAGCATTTTGGGGTGGGGGAGTGGATAAATCAATTACCTCAATCACCCCCCCCCCCCCCAGTATTGAACTGGTGCTTATTTTATCAACCCTGAAAGGATGAAAGGCAAAGTTGACCTCATCAGAATTTGAACTCAGAATGTAAAGATGGATGAAATGCTATTGAACATGGTACAGTAGTGATTCTGTCATCCTTTTGTACTATAGGCATTAGTCCTGAAATTTGGTGGGAAGGGGCTAGTTGATTACACTGACACCAGTACTTGATTGGTACTTTGTTTTATCTACCCCAAAAGGATGAAAGGTAAAATTGACCTCAAGCAGCATTTGATCTCAAAACAAAGAGTTGAAGAAATGCTGCTAAGCATATTGTTCAATACTCTAATGATTCTGCCACAGTTCGCCATCTCTAATAATAATTCTTTCTAATTTTGGCACTAGGCCAGCAATTTTGAGGGGACACAGCATGTTGATTACATTGATCCTTGTAGTTGACTGGTAGCTAATTTTATCAACCCTGAAAGGAAGGAAGGCAAAGTTGACCTTGGCAGGATTTTTAGAAGAAATACCAATGAACATTTTGTCCAACATGCCAACAATTCTGCCAGCTTTCCACCTTGAAAGTAATAGTTCTTTCTTCTATTGGTAAAAGGTCAGCAATTTGATGGAGAGTGGAACTAGTCAATTACATTGCCCCCACCCTTCCCCCAGTGTTTAACTGGTATACATTTTATCAATGCTGAATAGATGAAAAGCAAAGTTGATCTCTGTGGAATTTGAACCTAGAATGTAAATCCAGAAGAAATACCTCTAAACATTTTGTCTTGCGTGCTAACAAATCTGCCTACTCACTGTCTTAACCCTTAGGAGACAACAGGGCCAATCTATCGGCCAAAAAGTAGAACGACAAAGAAGAGCATATTAATTCATTCAATTTCCAACAAGAATATGTATAATTATATACATGTAAAATAATTACTTTATTTTTGATAAATTTCTTTGAAACAAAAGTGCATGCCCTCTGTAGGACTTGTGAAAAAGGCTCTGTCTTCTTGGCACTGAAACTCCAAGTGAGGCTCCATCTCCAAAGGGTTAAGAAATGATAATGGGTAGAATTTGCAGAGTATCAGATGAAATGTCATATTTTGTATTATCCCATTTACATTCTAAGATCAAATCCTGTCTGTGTTGTGTATTTCATCCCTCCATGGTCATATTAATAAACAAGAATAGTCAGGACAATGACAGTGATCAATGAAAACAGATTACACCCCACCCCCAACATGTGACCTTGCACCTAAGCTAAAAACTTATTATTATCATCATCATCATCATTCCACCGGGGTCAGCTTTGCCTTTCATCCTTTCAGGCTCGATAAAATAAGTACCAGTTGAGTACTGGGGTCGATGTAATCAACTAACGACTAACCCCTTCCCCCCAAATTTCAGGCTTTGTGCTTTTAGTAGAAAGGATTATTATTATCATCATCATCATATAACACACTGGGTCAGCACAAATATTAATGCATTGAAGAAAATGCAAAGTAATATTTGTTAAAATTTCTGATTATTGGAGCAGACATGGCCTAGAGACATGCTTTAACAAAAGTTAAGGGGTGCTTCATTCCCAGTGGTCTTCCAGCATGCTGAATACCAACCCAGAATTTCTGAGGGATCATGCTATGGCTAGATAGTTGTTGAACCTACTCTGGATTCATCCATCCTTTTGAAAAGTCCTGCTGGGCTCCTCACTTGGCAAGCCTAGTGCCATTGTTGGTTAAGTCACCAACAACCTGACCACGCAACAGGTTGTACTGGATTCCATATTACCAGGAGAAATTACGAGAGACCTCACAAGTGACCTGACACTAGCCTTGTCTTTCAACCCAATAAGGTTGGTAAAATAGTCCAGTCTAGTCATGTAATGAGTGTTTTCCTTGCAAATATTTGTGGCTTTGGGCCAAAGTATCAGAAAGTACATTGGCACAAAGCCAAAAATGTTTAGGGGAAAATAATTGTTATAAATCATTATCATTATTATAAAAAAAACTGTTGTATGCCAAGTTCATTGGCAGAGATGTTATCTTGGGGTTTGGTAACAGCAGGTCACCTCAAGTCTCAGGAATCTTTTGTAGGGTTCTTTCACATCACAGGATGGCACTTTTCTGCAATTCCACACCATGAGTCCCAATTTCAATATATTTCAACCTCGCAGGTAGCAGTTCGGGTGTTGTACTGAGTGCACCAATTATCACAAGAACAATTTTCCCACTTGTATTGCACAATCTCTTCATGTCTGTAGCTTGGTTCTGATATTTCTCTATTTTCTTGGCTTCCTTGATATATACTCTGTTATTATACAGCACTGCTAAGTCAACGGTCTTACAATTTTGTTATTTTCCATCTCCCACAATCATATCCAGTCTCCTTGCTTCAGTAGCATTGTTAGTCTCTCTGACATTATCCCATAAAATCCTCTAATTACCATTAATCATGACAGCTTCTGGCTTGCGTTCATACCTCTTTACTGTCACTTCAAATCCTCAAACTTGGCTCACATCCCACTGCACCCTTTTACTGACACAGTCATGGATTATTATTGTTTATTATTATTGTTGTTGTTGTTGTTGTTGTTGTTGCTGCTGCTGCTGCTGCTGTTGTTGTTGTTGTTGTTGCTGCTGCTGCTGCTGCTGCTGCTGCTGCTGCAAGCTGGCAGGATCTTTAGAGAATTGGTCCTTATGCTAAGTAATATTTCTTCTGACTTAAGCACATTCTGAGTTTAAATTTCATTTGGGTGAACTTTGTTTTCATCCCTCTGGGGTTGATAAAATAAAATATCTGTCAAGTACTGGGGTTGATAACATCAATTAACCTCCTTCCCTCAGAATTGCTGGCCTTGTGCCAAAATTTGAAGTCATTAGTATTATTATTATTATTATTATTATTATTATTATTATTATTATTATTATTATTAATATTTTTATTATTAAGGTGGTAAGCTGGCAGAATTGTTAACATGCCAGGCAAAATGCTTAGAAGCATTTCGTCCATCTTTATGTTCCAAGTTCAAATTCTACCAAGGTCAACTTCACCTTTCATCTTTTTGGGTGGTCAATAAAATAAGTACCAGTTGAGTACTGGGGTCAGTGTAATTGATTTACCCCTTCCCTGAAACTACTGGCCTTGTGCCAAAATTTGAAACCCAAGGCAGCAAGCTGGCAGAATCGTTAGCACACTGGATGGAATTGTTCAGCAGTATTTCTTCTGTCGCTACATTCTGAGTTCAAATTCCGCCACGGTCAACTTTGCCTTTCATCCTTTTGGGGTCAATAAATTAAGTACCAGTGAAATACTGGAGTCAGTGTAATTGACTATTCCCCTCCCCTGAAATTTCAGGCCTTGTGCCTTTGGTAGAAAGGATTATTATTATTATTATTATTATTATTATTATTAAGGTAGCAAACTAGCAAAATCGTTAGCATGCTAGGTGAAACGTTTTGTCTTGTTTATGTTCTGAGTTCAAATTCCACCGAGGTCGACTTTGCCTTTCATCCTTTCAGGGTCGATAAAAATAAGTACCAGTTGAGTACTGGGGTCGATGTAATCGACTACCCCCTCCCCCAAATTTCAGGCCTTGTGCCTATAATAGAAAGGATTATTATTATTATTATTATTATTACTAAGTTTTTCTTGTGAAGTATACCAGTAATTTGTTTTCATTGTTCAGACTATATCTGCCTTCTGTTATTATTGTTGTTGTTGATTTTGACTGTTTCTTCTCTGCATCTCTACAAATGCTGTTCTTCTCCCTTCCTTTCTCCTACTTTTGCTCTTCCTTGCCCCCTCTCTCCTCTTTCCAACACTGTCATCCTCCTCCTCCTCTTCGTCATCATCATCATCATCATCAAATATCATATACACATTGGTATGAACCACCAACACCTCACAACCTGATATCTGCTCTCTCACAATCACCTCCACCACCACCACTGACCACAACCACCTTGACCACCATGCAATAGTTGCCATCATCACCATCACCATCACCACCGCCATCAAGCCAATGTTGTTATAACCCTCAGCATCACCATCATCATCATTACTACCATCATCACCGCCACCATTATCCAATATCTATCACTACCATCATTCTATAGAATAATCCTCTCTACCATCACCTCTATCCATCATTGCCAGCATCACCATCTAATACTTCCACCACCACCACCACCACCACATGACATCATGGTCACTACTGCACCATCAAGCATTTGCCACTGCCATCACCACCACCACCTCCACCATTACTTTTTATCCGCAGCCCTCCTCCTCTTTCTCATCAATATGTAGTGATGTTGGCCCATTGTCAGCTACAATCATTGACTTTGGCCAAACTACTTGGACTTGATGGCTAATAATGATCTGATTGTCTACTTTCGTTATTCTTTCCATTCCTTGTTTTGTTTTTGGTTTTTTCGCTTTTTTTTCGGCTTGTTTATCCACCTCTACCTACTTCTCCAACCCATTCATCCATCCAACCAATCATTCATTCATTCATTCATTCATTCATTTGTAGATTGACTGACTGATTGATTGATTCATTCATTCATTGATCCTTTTGGTCATTCATCTGTTTTGTTTGTATGACCAGAACACAGTCAGATAATCTAATACGTGTGTGTGTGTGTACACATGTATCTGTGTTTATATTCATTCAGTTACTCTCATTGTTTGGCAACAATGAGAGAGCAATCCACAATTTCCATTACCATCTGAATGTTTAGCTCTCTCTCTCTTATCCAAAAACTGCTCCAGTCCCCCTCCACATTCACTCATTCACTCAATGTCCTTTCTTCACATTATTCATGCAATACCACACTCATACACAGACTTAATATTTCACCACTTTTTCAATATTCAACATTGTCTCATTAACCCTCCTTACCCATACACAGTCTCCTACCTCCCCATTTTTTACCATGTCCTCCTTTCTATCTGTGCGTCTACCTCTCTCTGTTTTTTCACCCCATGCAAGGACTGTGACAATCCCTTCTGCTCATTTGTTCCAGCTCTCTCTCTCTCTGTCTCTTCACTCCACATCACTCATTCATACCATCTGTCTCTCAATCAGGACATTATCACTCAATGTCATTCACTTTCCCAATCACTCACATTATTTCTCTCTCTCCATGTTATTCATGACTCCACATCACTCATGTGTTCACTGACCCATTGGCATTATCTCTCTCTCTCTCTTTTATGATATTCATCACTCCAAGGGGCTGCACCGAAGACTTTCCTAGGTCCTTAGGTCGTCCAAGACTGGAGGACCGTAAAGCAACAATTCTTGTATACCCCTCAAGAACTCAATTGCCTTATTCTTTCTTTCATCTTTAGACAGTGTTATTCCACACCACCTATACACCCAATCTCTTCCCTTCTCCATTCAGCCAAGAGACAGTATATGCCATCAGAATTCCATTTCTCTCTCTCTCAAAAGATCTTGCCAAACCATACTTCACTCATAACTTCCCTTCTTCTTTTATTATAGATCTCATTCATGCTGAACTATGTTTCGTATCCAAGGACAAGTTCACACACTTCATAATAGTTCACTCTAACTCTCTTTCTCCGTCATTCAATTGATCTTGCTCACCCTCTCATCCAAGGGCAAGTGTACTCTACTTCCCAGTCCATCACACTCTAACCTTTCATCATCTGACACAAGATCACCTCCTCTAATGCCCTCTCTCCTCTCAAAGGATCTTTATCTTGCTAGTTACTTGGTGACCCTGTCAGTTTGGTGCCATGTAAAAAAGCACCCAGTCCACACTGTAAAGTGGTTGGTGTTTGGAAGGGCATCCAGTAGTAAAAACCATGCCAAAACTGACCTTGTCTGTGCTTCTACCACTTAAAAAGCACTCTTTCCACTCTGTTGGGTTGTTGGTGTTAGGAAGGGCATCCAACCCTAAAAACATGCCAAAACAGACACAGAAGCATGGCACAGGCTCAGGCCTGTGCCAGCCCCTGTCAGACCATCCAACCCATATTCACAACAGAAACACATTTGTAAACTAAACTTCAGTTTCTCTATCTTTTCAAATTTGTTAGCCCAATACAAGTTTTAACTGACTAGGTTATGGTCCCTCTCCATCCAGGTTCCTCTGACACAACTTTTTTTCTTTCTCCCCATAATATTGGGTTTTGGACACCAGGACTGCTCTAACCACTTCTGGATGATCCTGTCTCCTCAATGCATCAAGCCTTTCAAAATATCATACCTACTCCTCTTTTGTCAACGTATTTCCTGCTTCTTTCTATTGGCGGGTGTTCAAGCTGAACATAAACCACTCAGTGGGACCTACAAAGTTTATGGGATCACTCCTGCCTCCTGACTAAACCATAAAACAAACAAAAAAACCTACTGTTGCAACTCACCCCTACTCAAGCTCACTCCTAACTCTAGCCCACTCTTAACACAAGTCCACCCCTAACTAAAGCCTACTCCAACTCAAGCTTCCCCCAACTCAAGCTCACTCCTAACTTAAGCCCACCCCCAACTCAAGCTCACTCCTAACTTAAGCCCACCCCCAACTCAAGCCCACCCTGAACACACACACACCTTCAACTCAAGCCTACCCCCAACTCAGTCTCATCCCCAACTCAGTCTCATCCCTACTCAATCTCATTTCCCAACTCAGTCTCATCCCCAACTCAAGTCCACTCCCAACTCAACTCTCTCCTTTTAACTATTAATCTTTCTTGTTTCTTTTATTTTCATTCTCGGATTTTCATTCTTCTCCCATTCACTTACTTCTATCAAGTTGATAGTTTTCTTCAGCTGTTTGCTCTGCTTGCTAGAAATAGCAACCAAATTCCTTCCAAATCATATATTACCTACTTAAAAAAGGATGTGTGGCATAACATAATCCTGTTCTCTACACAAGCAGACAGAATATTTGTGGCTAGAATGTCCTTGACCACTGGTGTGCTCAATCAGGACTGACCTCTAGCTAAGGTAATAATTATAACTCTTTTTTCATGAGACAATGAAGAAGCGTCTGTGTTCATCCAATCTGCTAGAAATAGCAGCCAAATCTCACTCAAATTAAACAAAGGTGAAAATGTTAGACATTGTATTCTTTGATATAAATGCAAAAAAAAAAAATGATGGTCATTGATTATGAGTGTACTCAATAAGAGCTCAGTGGTTAGAGCTTCGGGCTCAAAATCATGAAGTAGCAAGTTCAATTCCCAGACTGGGCTGTGTGCTGTGTTCTTGAGCCAGACACTTTATTTCACATTGCTCCAGTTCACTCAGCTGTGGAAATGAGTTGTGACGTCACAGGTGCCAAGCTGTGTCAACCTTTACCTTTCCCTTGGATAACATCGGTGGCATGGAGTGGGGAGGCTGGTATGCATGGGCAACTACTGCCCTTCCATAAACAAACTTGCCTGGACTTGTACCTCCTCAGAGGAGAACTTTTTAGGTGCAATCCCATGGTCATTCATCACTGAAGGGGGTTTTTACCTTTAAAGTAACCCTGTATACATCTTACATTAGTCAAACTGGTGTCATCATCTTGATTGTTGCTTTCACTACATTTTGGCTGTTGTGCACTCCAGCCTTCTTCAGGTGTTTTGAGTCAAACTTGGGTTGTTGTATCAGAATTTTGAACCTAACCCTTTATCTGATTTTCAGGGGTACACTGTTCTCATTCCACTCTCTGCATTTCACATTTTTTGCTTCAGTTAAATTATGAAAATTATCTTTCGTGCCTGGCTTGGGATTGAACTTAGAACTTCTAGGTGACTGCACTGCATTAACCAATGTTTTTATCTAGTCTGACTAATCATCATTTAATGTCCACCTTCCATACTGGCATGAGTTGGATGGTTTGACAGGAGCCAGCCAGGTAGAAGACTACACCTTACTTCTGTGTCTGTTTTGGCATGGTTTTTATGGCTGGATGCCCTTCCTAATACCAACCACCCTGCAGAGTGGACTGAGTGCTTTTTATGTGGCCCCAGCATAAGTGAGGTCAGTTTTGGTATGGTTTTTACAGCTGGACGCCTTTCCAAATGCCAACCACTTCTCAGTGTGGACTGGATGCTTCTTATAGGGCACCAGCAGGGTCACCATATAACATGCAAGACAAGGAATCTTTGAGAGAAGTGGTGGGGTATTGACTAATATAAATTCATTATCTTTGTAATATAGAATAGTATTAGAGTAACTCTGATCTCTTTCTTTTCCCCCTTCTACTTTCCTCTTCATCTACTCCTGCCACTCCTCCTTTTTGCTTCTAACTCCCACCTTTTCTCTCTCTTCCCCTTTCATAGCTCATCTTCCTTGCAGGGAAAGTTTCTAACAAGAGATTGTCATTCTATCCAGGAAGAGATTCACCTCTGCTTAATATTGTTGAAATTATGTTCTTGTTATTTGGAATATGATACTAGCCATCTATTTCTCCCTTAATTCCATCTCTCTCTACTTCTTTCTCTTTACCCTCACCCCTTAGCTGTACACATCTTTATCTATCTCTCTGTCTCTCTCCTTACAACTTTCTCTTTCATTTTAATTTTTTTTTCTTTATTTTTTCCTTGCTCTCTCCTTCTCTGCTCACATCTTTATTGCTGTACCTCCTCTTAATTGCAATTTCTCTCTCTCTCCTTCTCTACACACATACTTATCTGTCTGTCTGTCTCTCTCTTTCTCTCTCTCTCTCTCTCACCTGTTGTCCAAGACATTTTTACTCTTTTTTCTTCCTCTTACCTCTGTACCCACCTCCCTTTCCTGCTCACCCTCTCTACCCATCTCCAACCTCTGCTCCCTTTTCTACCTGTTGTGTCTACCCACATTCTCTTCCTGAATTCCACCCCTATTCCTTTTCTCTGCATGTCCCATTCTCTACACCATCTTTCGCCTCTACCACTGTCTATCTCTACCCATATCCACCTTCACCCATATCCCAGCTCTACCCACCCTCTTTACTTCTGATCCACCTACTACCCCTTATCCTCCTCTCACTTCTATCCATCTCTATTTTTTTCCAAATATCTTCTCTTCTCTCTTCCTTTATATATATATATATATATATATACACTCTCTGAGTGGTTGGCATTATGAAGGGCATCCAGCTGTAGAAACTCTGCCAAATTAGATTGGAGCCTGGTGTAGCCATCTGGTTTCACCAGTCCTCAGTCAAATCGTCCAACCCATGCTAGCATGGAAAGCGGACGTTAAACGACGATATATATATATATATATATATATATATATATATATATATACACACACACACACACACACACACGTTCTTTTTTTTTCCTTTGCAAATTTCCCCCCCTCCTCATCACCATTCTTCTCATTCTTCTCTTTCAGCCATTCTGTCATTTATTTATTTCCTTCCTCACCTCCTTCCTTCATTTTTTTTCTTTCTTGTTTCATTCCTTCATTTTTTTTTTTGTCGTTCTTCTCCTCCCCCCTTTCCCCTGTCGTGTGTTTACTTTCCACTTTCTTTCGAAAATCTCCCATTTTTTTCACTCTTGACCTTTAAAATTTCAATGTCTTTCACAATTGGCTTTAATCCACTCACCGCCACTACTACTGTCCCCCACCACCGATGCCGTCACTACGATCATTACAACTACTACTGCTTTATGCCTCTACCCCGGTACTCTCTCAAAGTCATGCTTACATTTCTCGTCTCATTCATTCGTCGTGTCGCTTTCATTCATTGCGTACCAACAACAGCAACAATTACAATACGCACCTCGATTCCAATTGAGGAAACACGACTACGTTCTTCAGCTGAATTGCATAACTTGCACACCTAACAACATCAGCAACAGCAGCATCGGCAGCTACTGATGCACTGCTGCTGCTGCTGCCCACCGCCGCTGTGTCTTCTGTTTGCAGTCACTGTCACTATTCACTACTTTGTAGTAGTTCCAGAGCGTTTGAGCGCTATCGTTAACGCTTCCGCGCAAATCACATGCCAGGGGTGTGAAAGGGGAGGGGTAAAAAAAAAAAGGCAACAGCGAAAAAGTAAGAAAGGAAGAAAAAAGCTAAAGCAAATTAAAACCTCGAAACCGACAAAATAAACACAAGGAAAAGAAAAAATCCCTACATTTTGAGAAGTACAAAACCATAAATTAATTGCCAAAAAGCATTGTTTGTTACTAACTTTCACAAGAATCTTTGAAACCTTGTACACATCATCGCAACGTTAACTCGGAATGAACCTACGGTGAAAAAAAAAAACGAAAAGAAAAAGAAAAAGAAAGAAAAACATACACATTACCAGAAGGATCGGAAAAAAACAACCGGAACGTTGATGTAACTCGCCAAAGAGAGCGAACCCATTTCCAAACAAGACGTCGACACGGATGTACTTATATATTTCGCTTTGAAACCCTTTTGCTTCTTGGAATTTATCAGGGTGGGTGGTTTGAAAGTAGTTGTTTGTTTTTTTATTGTTGTTGCTATTATTGTTATTATTTATGCGTGTAAGTATTTTGACTTATGTTCCCCCACCCCGACATACACATACACTTCGGGTAAATATGGACATACTGAAAACTACTATTGCCGTTAATACTACCACAGCTACTTCTACCACTGTCAAGTTTATTGTATGTGTGTTGTATCCTCTCCCCATAAACCTTTCGCCATACACACACCTCCACAGGTTACTTTACTTTTAAAAAATTCTTTTTGTTCTTTCTTTCTTCTCCTTTTTGTTCTTTCTCTCATAATTTCCTTGTGTGAAGTTTATTCCCTTCAGTGAAGTTTAGCCCGCACCATCTCTCACTCAGTCTCTATCTCCGTTCTTGCTGTTTTTCCATCTTTCACCACACACACACACACCCGTCTCCTTTTTCTCTTTCCCTTCTTCTTTTCGGATTATTCTTCAAAGATTTAAAACCACTTTCTTCGTCTCTACTACTTCTCTTTCCTCCTAAATTGTCTTTCTTCCTCTTCGACACCACATCTCTCCATTTCTCCCTCACTATTCTCGCTACCCTGATGCCAGTAGTTAACAGTAGCAGCAGCGCTGGCTTAATATTAAGATAATTTACTTTAATTAATTCCACTTAGTGGTCACTCTTTCTCTCTCTTCATCTTCTTCATATCCTTTTGTTTTACTCTTCTTTATATGTTGTTAACTATCTTTGATCTTCCGTCCACACTGTGCGCATAACACGTTAACCCTTGAAACAACACATGTGCGCGCGCGTGTGTGTATTTGTGCGCGCGTTTGTATGTGTGTGTGTGTGTGAGAGAGAGAGAGACCGACCGCGTATGTTCGCGCGCGCGCGGTTTCGTGTCATTTTTGCGCAGATGAGACACATGCCGAAGAGTATTGTTTTCTTAATTGACATGTATTTTTGTGCACGTCTGTATGTAGTCAATTGGGTTAAGCTAATGAATAGCTGCGGTACGCGTGTCTTAGAGAGAGAGATCTATGTGTGTGTGTGTGTGTGTGTGTGTTGCGTTTGTGTGTATGCATGAATGGGCTTCCTTTAATGTGTCTATGTAAGATTAAGTATGTATATGTGTGTCTACATATATATATAGTTGGTGTATATTAAAAGTATATATGTGTGTATGTATATATATATATATATGTGTGTGTGTGTATATATATATATGTGTGTGTATATATATATATATATATGTATGTACACATATATTTATGTATACATATATACACACACATGTATGTATACATCTATATATACACATATCACATACTATTTAAAACGATGATATTAATAGAACCTTGTAACAATGTTATAAATTATCACTAACACAATTATGATACTCGACTGCCTTTGTTTGGCTACAAATCTCAGATCAAAAGCTTTATCAATCAAGGTAGATCCTACAAGACAGGGATTGTCAAATTTCTTATTCATTCCTCCCCTCTTCATAAATATTTTAATACACAAAAAAGAGCAAAAACCTATTGTTAACAAATGTCCTAGAATTTTCTACCATCCTCCAAGACTAGTTAATAATTACATTGTGCTTCTATTAATTAGTGTAAAGAAAATATTTACTAATTAGAATTACTAATTCTATTTTTGAGGAAATATGGTGTTTTGGTCCAAATATTTCTAGTTGTTTTTAGTAATATTTGTTATTCATTGTTGCATGTCCATACCTCTCTCTCTCTCTCTCTCTCTTCATATATATATATATATATATATATATATATATGTGTGTGTGTGTGTATATATATATATATATATATATATATATATATATACATACATATACACACAGACATGTTATTTTCATACATTTACATATACACACAATGCACATGCAGATATACATACACACACACTCAAGTATATCTTGAAATTGTTTGTCTCAAAGAATAGCCTTAATGTTTTGGAAGACAATTTAATTTAGGCAAACAGTTTGCATATTCTCATTAACATGGGGATTATTAAAAACAACTGAAAATAATTCAAGAAACAGATATATAAAAACATTCTCTCTTGTACAAACATACTGCTCTGATGTCCTTCTACTGGTTTGTCTTATGGCTGTGACCATGCTGGAGTACTTACTGTCTTAATGGTTAGGGATTTTCATTGTTTCATAGTTTATCAGATACTATTATTAGTGTTGTTGTTGTTATGGTAGTGGATTGACATGATTGTTAGAGGTTTTGAAAATGCCTTGCCGCATTTCTTTTGATTCTTTACATTCTGTGTTCAAATCCTGTTGAGGTCAACATTGCCTTTCATCTTTACAGGGTGGATAAAATAAAATGCCTGCTAAGTACTGGGTTGATAATCCACCCCACTTCAAAATTGCAGACCTTATGCTTAAATTAGAAGCCATTGTTATCATAATTCTTCAAGCCAAAAAAAGAATTAAAAAATGGTAAGAGACTTAGGAGTAGGCCCGGAACAAGATGATTGGATAATATTCATAGTCTCAGTTGGTCATGCTTGGGAAGCCGTCCAAAAAATGCAATGACGGTTTCATCTGATAAGATCCTATGAAGGACGTGCCTGAGGCTTCTACCCGAACAACCCAGGGCCAGAAAATGGATGGATTATTATCATTATTATTATTATTATCATTATCATTATTTTTATTTTTATTAAGGTAGCGAGCTGGCAGAAATATTAGCATGCTGGGCAAAATGCTTTCTTCGTGTTCTGATTTCAAATTCCATCAGGGTCGATAAAATAAGTGTCAGTTACATCCTGGGTCGATGTAATCAACTAACCCCCTCCCCCAAAATTTCAGGCCTTGTGCCTTTAGTAGAAAGGATTATTATTACTATTTTTATTAAAGCAGTGAGCTGGCAGAAATGTTAGTTTAAGTTCCACCGGGGTCAGCTTTGCCTTTCATCCTTTCGGGATTGATAAAATAAGTACCAGTTGAGTACTGTGGTCGATGTAATCAACTTGCCCCCTCCCTCGAACTTGCTGGCTTTGTGCCAAAATTTGAAACCATTTATTATTATTGTTCTTATTTAAAGACAGTCAATGAATGGGATAGTCTTGTGTTAAATGAAATACTTTGTGATGTTTAGTTAGGTCGCTTTACCAAGTTCAGATCCTGTAGAAATTAACTTAGCTGTTCTTTCTTCCAGAGGTTCATAAAGTAAGTACCAGTTAACCACTGGGGTCAGAATAATCAACTACACCCATTCTTCAAATATAAGCCTTGTGTCAAATTTTTTTAATTTTTTTCACTTTTCCATACTGGCATGGGTTGGATACAACTTTTTTTTTTCTCCTGAAGCAGTGGTTTATAACTGGATTCTTTTCCTGAACCCAACTCTTTTAGTTGCCCCTTACAACATGCAGGGGTACAGTGTGTCAGTTATAAAAATTGGCAGACACATTGCATAGAAACTATTATTAATCAGAATTGTTAGGGTATTGGTACAAAATACCTTGTGTTATCTTATTCAGGCTGTTTTGATTTTAAATCTCACCAAGATCAATTTTAAGTGACATTCTTTTAGGTATTTTTGATTAGAAAAAAGACACCAGTTAAGTTGATGGTATTGACTCATCCTGTCACCTTGAAATTTGCTGGTCTTGAGCCTAAATCAAAGACTATTGAGTTTAAATACTGCTGATGTTGACTTTGCTTTTCATCCTTTTGGGGTTGATAAAATAAGTACCAATCAGCCCCCTGCAGTTGATATAATTGATACTCCTCTTCCCTCAAATTCAGGCCCTGTACCTACAGCAGAAAGAATCATTATTATATGAGGTGGTGAGCTGACAGAATTGTTAGCACATCAGACAAAAGACTGAGTGTGGCATTTCTTCCAACTCTTTATGTTCTAAGTTCAAATTCCACTGAGGTCAACTTCACCTTTCATCCTTTCCAGATTGATAAAATAAGTACCATCTGAACACTGGGGTTGACGTAATCAACTAACCCTGCCTTCCTCTAAAATTGCTGGCAGCTTTGTGCCCAAATTTGAAATCATTATTGTTGTTGTTGTTGTTATAAGTACAGGTGTGTCCCTCTGGCTAAGAAGCTTGCTTCCCAGCTATCTAGTCTTGAGTTAAGTTCCACTGTGCACTCTGGGTCAACCAAAGACTTGTGAGTAGATTTGGGAGAAGCCCATCGTGTGTGTGTGTGTACCCTTGTTTTAACATCACATGATGGTTGTAAATGAGCATCACCATCATACATGTGTTCTTGTCCATTTGCAGTCTTTTTTAAAATACATGTCCAGCTGAGAGGAAGAGGGTTGGTGACAGAGAAGGCACCTGGCTGTAGAAAATCAATCTGAACTAATTCTGTCTGACCCATGCAAGCATGGAAAAGTGAATATTAAAATAACGACAACAATCTTTTCACTTTTCATTTTGTTTACTCGCTTCAGTCATTAGACTGCGGCCATACTGGGGCACCACTTCGAAGAGTTTTTGGTCAAATGAATCAACTCTAGTACTTATTTATTTTAAACCTGGTACTTATGCTGTTAGTCTCTTTTGCTGAATTGTCAAACCGTGGTGGGGAACAAACAAACACACACACACATATAGGGTAGGAAAATTAGAGAGATTTTCTACCAGTGGCTAGCATGCATAAAATAGTCAATAGACAACTTATTAGTCATATAAAAATTTTTTTCATCCCCTTTGAAATTACTGTTAACCGTGGTTGGGACTTTGAATGTTCCTTTTAGCATGTAAGGTGTCATGTTAGGGTCACCTCTTTTGTGTATAAATGTACACTAATTTTATATGTATGTATGTATATATATGTGTGTGTGTGTGTGTGTGTACATATACACAACAGGCATCTTTCAGTTTCCATCTACCAAATCTACTTACGAGGCTTTGGTTAGCCCAAGGCTATTGTAGAAGACACCCAAGCTACTGCACTGTGGGACTGAACCTGGAACCATGTGGTTAGGAAGCAAGCTTCTTACCACACATCCATGATGATGATGATGATTAATATCATCATCATAAAGGTTGAACATAGTATTTGTAGAGTAATGGTCTAAGTCCACCAAAGTATTATGTTGACCCTTTATATTCTCTATTCAGTATGTCACAGGGGTTAAGTATTTAGATTCTTCTAATTAACCATACCTTCTCTTACCTGCTCTCCCAAGATTGTGGAGGTGGTGACAATGTAAAGAAACAAATAAAAATCCCATTTATGTCAACTGTATCTTTCATTCTTCCACAGTTGTCATAAATAGGTACCAGTAATGCACCAAGGTCAATTTAATCAATTCCCTGCTTTTCTCAAGATTTTTGGCTTTGTGCCAATATTAGGAATCCTTATTGATGTTGTTGTTGCGATTAACTTTATTCTTTGATTTCTTCAAGCACACCACTTCAGTTGTGAGTATTCTTTGTTCAGGTGGGTGGGGGAGCGCTTTTGACGTCATATCCAGTCATAAATATAGACTTGTTTCACATACTCAAATATGAGTTTGTTTGTGTATATGTATATATATATATCTATAGTATATTGTGTACAGACACACAGTATAGATATACGCATTTGTTTGTGTGTGTGTGCAAAAAATATATATTTACATATGCACACACATATATTTTATGTATTACATATAAATATTAGTGTGTATATATGCATGTGTAAGTATGTATATGTATGTATCTATGCATGTATATGTGTGTATGTATATAAAACATGTATAGATATATAATCTTTCTGGTTTAATTGTTTTCTTTTGTTTTATTATTCTATATTTCAATTGTTTATATTACGTAATTATTTGTTAGTGCTTTTTCATTAGGGTTTCTTTGAGGATATTTATCTAGTTGTTTTGTTATTATAATAGTGATGGTGGTGTTCTGTTATGATGATGGTGCTGGTGATGTTCTATTGAGAGGTGGTTGTTGTTGTTGTTGGTGGTGGTGTTAGTATTCAATTATTAGATTGTTTCATGATGGCGGTGTCCTTTTCAGAGGTTGTTGGTGATGATGGAGATGGTGTTCTTTTGTGAGGTTGATGATGGTGATGGCGGCGTTCTTCTATGAGGACGGTGTTTGTAATGGTGGTGTCCTTTTGTGACAGCGGTGGTGGTGATGGCAGTGGTGTTCATTTATGATGCTGGTGGTGGTCTGTTATGAGGTTGGTAATGGCTGTGTTCTTTTATGAGGATGGTGTTGGCAGCAGTGTTGATGTTTGTTTGTTATGATCACTTATGTAGTCTATAAAGATAGTAAATTATGCAAGTGGGGGGGGGGGGGAAGTATTATACTGAATAATGTAAGCAAAAAAGTAAAAAAGATGATAAACCAAAAGCGAACCTTCAATAAACTGAAATTCAACTTTTAGTCAAAGAAAGAAACAACCAACTAATCAACACCTTTCAACTAAAAGGAAAAGATGAAATTGGTTAATCAATTTCACAAATTTTCAAATTACTTGCTTAGGATGAAAGGATGAATTCTGATCTTTGTTAGCTGACAAAATGAGAGCCATATTTTGGTCTTGTGGGATTTTGTTGCTGAAACAACAGCCACACATGAACTTGCTGGATCTGTCAACAAAGATTTTATACTTTGTTCATGCACTGGCTTTTAAATTTTCCTGTATATTGTAGTGTGTGTATGTATGTATATGTGTGTATATGTATATTAGTGTGTATGTATGTGTGTATATTTATATGTATATGTGTGTGTATATATATATATATATATATATATATATATATATATGTATAGTGAGAGAGAGAGAGAGAGATACATGCATATGTCACCATTATTTTAACTTCCACTTTTCCATGCTTTTATGTGTCGAATAGAGTTTATTGAGGCAAATTTTCTATGGCTGGATGCTCTTCTTGTTGTCAACCTTCTCCTGTTTTCCATGGGAGGTAATATTTCACAATGGCCAGACATGATTTCACGGATTATTGAAAATGATTGACAGTGCTTGTATGCCATTGACACTCGTTTACAATTCTCATGATATGTGAAGACACACATACACACAGGCACACACACTCAGACATACAAACATATTACTCTTTTACTTGTTTCAGTCATTTGACTGCGGCTATGCTGGAGCACCGCCTTTAGTTGAGCAAATCGACCCCAGGACTTATTCTTTGTATGCCTAGTACTTATTCTATCGGTCTCTTTTGCCGAACCGCTAAGTTACGGGGACGTAAACACACCAGCATCGGTTGTCAAGTGATGTTGGGGGGACAAACACAGACACACAAACACACACATATATATATATATACATACATATATACGACAGGCTTCTTTCAGTTTCCGTCTACCAAATCCACTCACAAGGCTTTGGTCGGCCCGAGGCTATAGCAGAAGACACTTGCCCAAGGTGCCACGCAGTGGGACTGAACCAGAAGCTATGTGGTTGGTAAGCAAGCTACTTACCACACAGCCACTCATATATATATATATATATATATATATATATATATATATATATATATATGATTGGCTTCTTTCAGATTCCATCAACCAAATCCACTGACCAAGTTTAGGTGAGGCTGGAACTATTGTAGAAGACACTTGCCTAAGGTGACATACTTGCATATATATACATGATGTCTGCTTCCTCGCTCTCAGGTATAAGATGACAATGCCAGTATGTCAAGTGATACCTGTCCTTGACACTTTTTGAAGTGAGAAGAGGTTTTGCACACAACCAATCCCATTCTCTGAACAATGATGACAGACATCCCAAAAAGAAGAACTAGTCAGCATTATTGGCTGTCACTGAGTCACAGATTTTACATCAGTTTTTCTTCTGGAGTGATGTCCTAACAAGGACTAGGGGGACACTCATATACATACATGTCTAGACAGGCAACTATATGCATGAGAATAGATACACAAAACAAAACATACAAATCTGCAAGAGTGACTGTGTGATAAGAAACTTGCTTCCCAGCCACACGGTTGGGCAAGTGTCTTCTGCTATAACCTCAGGCCGACCAAAGCCTTGTGAGTGGATTTTGTAGATGGAAATTGAAAGAAGCCCATCGTGTATATATATATATATATATACATACACATATGTGTGTGTGTGTGTATTTGTGCCTCTTTGCCCCACCACGACTATTGCTTGATCACCAGTGTTGGTGTGTTTACGTTCCTGTAACTTAGCAGTTCAACAAAAGCGACTGATAGAATAAGTACTAAGCTTACAAAGAATAAGTCCTGGGGTCGATTTGTTCGACTAAACAGCGGTGCTCCAACATGGTCGCAGTCAAATGACTGAAACAAGTAAAAGAGTGAAAGGGATACTTTTGTATTTATGTATGTACATACACCAATCATCCACTTTCCCAAGCTTGCATGGCTCAGACAGAATTCATTCAGATAAAGTGTCAACAACCAGATACTTTTCCTAACAGACAGGTGTCCAATAGGCAGAGCCAGCAGAATGTTAGATACATTGTTTTTCAATGTTCATTCTGGCTCTCAAATTACCCTGAGGTCAGTTTTGTCTTTCATCTTTCAGGGTCAGTAATTGAAGTACCAATTCTGTACTTGGATTATTCTTCTTTCTGTCTATATGACTTTATTTTTTCTGAAAGAAATTGGATGTAGTCAGAGCTTGAGAGGGATGAGCTCTACCAGGTCTAAATGTGTGTTATCATTATAGCCTTCTATCTACTTTCTCATGCTGGTATGTGTTGGACCCTTCTTTTCCTGCTACAGTGCTTTTACTGTCACATAACCTTCATGTTGACAACCCTTCTAGTTGCATCTTACGGCATGCAAGGATGTATTCAAACTATTAGTATGCATAATCATCAGTTAACATCTGTTTTCCATTCTGGCATGGGTTGGAGAGATTGACAGGAGCTAGCAAGCTGGCAGGGGCATGCCAACCTCCATTGTCTGTTTTGGCATCACTTCTGTGGCTGGATGCCCTTTGTAACCACCAACCACTTTACAGAGTTTCCCTGGGTGCTTTTTTCATGGCACCAGCACCAGCAGGGTCACCAAGTATTTTGCAAAACAGAACAAAGGGATAGTAGTAATGAGGGAGGTGGCTTTGTACCAATTGATGAGAGGTTAAAAGAATAATAGAGGAGTGTAGATTGGTGTCGTGCTGTAGAAGTGATACAAGGGTATCCAGTTAGAGAGGAAGGGAGATGAGGAGTGAGAGAGAAAGATAGAAATGGCAAGAGTGGGAGAGATGGTGGTGGATATGTGAGGGTATACCCGCAGGGCAGAAGGATGGGGTGAATATAAGTGAAGTGATGGGTGAACAGAGGGGAAAATTTCATAAGAATGTGAGGGAAATGGTTAGATGGGATGAAGATGGAAGTAGTAATTAAAGGTGAGAGGTATAGGAATGACTCAGTGAGGAGGGTGGCTTATGTGAGGGCGTTGGGAGAGGTGGTGATAAAAAAGATGTAAGGATGGACAGAGTATAGCAGAGAGGAGAGATCATGGCTGGAGAAAGATAATGAGAATTGGAAGTGTTCTGGGGGGAGGAGGAGGGGGTCGGGTTGTGAGTGCATAGAATGTTCCTATTCTGCTTTCAAGTAATTATGGTAGCCAAATAACATCACAGATAAAGAAGTGATAAATGTTAAGGAATGCGATGTGAGGGACGCTTGACAGGGCAGTGAGAATAGAGGTGGAGCTTTGCACATACAAGCATTTACCAAGGTGGTTTTAAGATATCAATTCTGTTGTGGTGGGTGAGTTTTCTCAAACAAAACAAGGTGCCAGACATCTCGGTCCTTTGTCATCTCCTCCATAAGGCTCAGCATCATGAGATCAGACCCCCAATACTTCATCCTATGTCGTCCTGGGTTTCCCTCTTCCACAAGTTCTTTCCACTTTAAGTGATGGGCACTTCTTTATGCAACAGTCCTCATCCATATGCATCACATGATCAAGCCAGTACAGTCTCTTCTCCTGTACACTACATCTAATTTCTCTTATGTATATATATATATATATATATATATATATATGTGTGTATGCATATATATATATGTGTGTATATATATATATATATATAAATAAATAAAAGAAGGATAAAAATACCGCTTGCCAAAGATGAAAGTGAAAGCTTCAAAAACCACTAATACTACGATAAATGCACACTCCTCTTTGTAAATATTTCTTGTGTGTGTGTATATATGTGTATACATATATATATATATATATATATATATATATATATATATATATATAAACAGGTAATAAATATATATATTTATAAATAGGTATTGAATTCTGTCATTGCATGAGATGTAGATTTTGTTTCTTTTTGTCATTTTAGCCCTAGGCCAGTTCTACTTGAACAGTATTCTAGCCATGATGATCCCCTTTTTCCCCCCTCATCCTTCCTTATCCATGATGATTGGCCATGATTTGAGGGAGTTTGGTTGCTTCTTGTTACTGGCCGAGTCAAAACTAAGGTTCCTTTGCTGAGATGTCAATTGATTTACAACATAAATACAAGGGCTTCAGATATATAAGGTTTATGAGGATGGTTTCGTAGCATTAATCCCTTTCACAAGAGAATTAAGTGATGTAAGCAATGCGATGTCAATATAATTTTAATGACTGTTTAACTCCCCCCCCCCCACACACTTAAAATTAAAGACCAATAAAAACGGCAAACTTTTATAATCTCTTCTACACACATCATGGCTTCTCTACAAGGAGACTTAACTGCTTGTTGTTGTCGTGTTTATGGTAATGATGGTGGTGTTTTTGTTTTGAGGATGATGATGGTTATGGTGGTGGTGGTGGTGGTGGTCGCCATCATCTTCTGTTATGGTGATGCAATTGGTGGTAGTATATTCTTACATAGATGATGATGGTTGTGTTCTGTTTGGATGTGACAGAGTTTTCTCAGCTGATGTTGGCTATGGTGGCAGTTGTAATACTGATGCTGATGGTGTTTTCTTGGTGTGACAGTGGTTTTTTATGAGGACAATGATGATGATGATGATGACTGCAGATTGTGGTGGTGTGATGGTGGTGATAGTGTTGCTGTAGTGATGGTATTATGATGATAGTTGTGGTAGTTGTGTTAGCAGTATATATGTTATTTGTTGTTTAACCCTAGGTCTGCCTTCATTACACCAACCCATGATCAAAGACAATCCAGCTGTGACAATGCCATCTAATTAGGTGGGAGGGAAGGGTGGGAAGCAGTCGACTCTATACATTATTCAATATGTCCTTTCGGTTTTTTTTTAAACACTAGGGTAGCATTTGAAGTATATTTGTTGCTATTTCTAGCAGGTTGAGCAATTCATAGACATAACTTCATTCGTTGTGAAGTTGGTAGTAGGGTCTGGTAGTGGTAGTGGTGTTAATGCTGGTGATTGTGGTGATGGTAGTGGGGATGTTGGTTGTGGTGGCGGTGAGGATTGTGATAGTAGTAGTAGTGGTGGTGGTGGTGGTGGTGGTCGGAACTGTGATAGTGACAGTGTTGGTTATAGTGGTGGTGGTGATAGTTGTAGTGTTCCTTATGATGGCTGAAGTTGTGGTTGTGAGGTAAGTTATTTATTGGCAGATGCAATGGCGTTTTTTCTTTTAGCCCCAGGTCAGCCTTAATTGAGTACAAAGATGTTCAAGTCAGGCCCATTTGATCAGTTTGTATATCTAGGACATTTTCCTGTGTTGACACTAGACTGTAATTTAAGAGATATATTGCTGTTATTTCTGGTAAGGCTAGTGACTATAAAAGTTCTTCTTCATTAAGTTGTGATGTTTGTTGCTGTGGAGGCAATTCTGTGGTAGAGTAACGATGATGCTAGTGGTGGTAGCATTACACATTGTTTCAAATGTATGGTGGTAGGTGCAGGGGTTGGTTGTATTATGATAGAATTTACCACCACTACTTACAAACACACACAAATGCACACACACACACACACAAGCACACACGTGTGTACACATTACATCAGTTCAGTTTTATCAGTATTCCTAATCATTATCATGTATACAAAAACAATATCCTTTTGTGATTGTTTCAGTTTATAGTTGTTTTTGAAAATGTCTTCCAAAAGATTTCACATTCAACCACTTTTTACTTCCATATGGCGCTGCTTGTTCTGTTTAACCCTTTGGCATTCAAATTACTGTTTCAAATGTAATCCTTATTTACCCACATTGTTTTGAATTAATCATGTATTATCTCATGGCTTTGAGATTTTGATAATGCTATTGTATATCTTTAGAATGACATTGTCAGATAGGTGTGAGAGGCCAGATCTGGCCAGTTTGAACATAAAACTGGTAGAATATTTGGGTCAGATACAGCTTGCTTAAATACTAAAAGCTTAATTATCTACCTGTGCAAGCTAACCAAGTGATGTACATACATATGTGTGTTTGTAGGTGTTATATGTATGTATATATATATATATATATATATGTTTGCTTAGATATGTGTATGTGTATATTGATATGTATGTAAACATGATACATAGATGCATTTATAAATATGTATATATGCACTGTCTGTGTGTATATGTTTATATTATAGCAATGTTTTGTGCGTGTTTGTATATATATTAATCAAGAGCATTGACATTCCAGGAGGACTTTTATAATTTCCCCTCAGCCCTGACACATTTCCATATCTGTGGCCATTTCTGATATGGATGAAGCATGTCCACAAATTAAGGCTATCATCTGCCTTAATAGTAACAATAATAATAATCCTTTCTACTATAGGCACAAGGCCTGGATTTTTGTGGGAAGGGGGACAATCGATCACATCAACACCAGTACTTGACTGGTACTTAACTTATAGACCCCAAAAGAATGAAAGGCAAATACGACCTTGGTGGAATTTGAATTCAGAATATAAAGGGCCAGACCAAATGCCACAAAGCAACTTGTCTTGCACTCTAATGATTTTCTCAGCTTGAGGTGATGAAACTAGAATACTTGATTTTTGTCTACCTCCAGCAGTAGACTGGTCCTTTATTTCATTGACCTCAGAGAGAGACACAAGGCCTGAATTTGTGGGAAGAGGGTTAATCAAATTGACCCAGTACTTGGCTGGTACTTACTTTTATCAACCCCAGGAAAATTAATACCAACTTGACATTTTGGCAGAATTTGAATTCAGAATATTAGAGGCCATAATAAAATATTACAAAACATTTTATCAGAGATTCTTAGAATTCTGCAAATAATGTTACCATCATCATAGTAATAATAATGATAATAATCCTTTCTACTATAGGCACATGGCCTGAAATTTTGGGAGGGAAGGGACTAGTCAATTACATCAACCCAGTGTGTAACTGGTACTTATTTCATCGACCCTAAAAGGATGAAAGGTAAGGCTGACCTTGATGGAATTTGAATTCAGAGCAAAAGGATGGACAAAATGCTGCTCAGCATGCTAACGATTCAGCCAGTTCACAACCTTAATAATAATAATAATAATGATAATAATAATGATGATGATGGTGATGATGATTTTGGCACAGGGCCAGCAATTTTTAGGGGGAGGAGTTTTGTCAATTATATCAACCCCAGTGCTCAACTGGTACTTAGTTTATCAACCACAAAAAATGAAAAACAAAGCTGACTTCAGCTGAATTTGAACTGAGAGCTTAAAGAATTAGAAGAAATGTTTCTAATGATTTTGTCCAACAACTTAACAATTCTGCCAGTAACAATAATAATAATAATCTCTTATTGAAATAAGGACAACATGTGAGAGGGTGCATAGAGAGCTGGTTAGAAATTGGGTAAATGGGAGGAAAAACCCCCAAAAAAGGTAATGATTTCTTTGAATTGCCTCAAGAACAATAAGGATAATTATGATTTCTAATTTAGGTAGATTGTTAGAAATTTGGCAGTGAAGAATAGTTGACAGTGTGGACCTCAAAAGTTGACTGGTACTTTATTTCATCAACACCAGAAAAATGAAAGGTAATGTTGATCTTGGTGTGATTTGAACTCAGAATGTAAAGTGCCAGAATAACTCAAAGCATTTCATTCAATACTGTAATGACTACTACTATTAATAATAATAATGATGATGATGATGATGATTTCAAATTTTGGCGCAAGGCCAGCAATTTCAGGAAAGGGAGTAAGTTGATTACATCGACACTGGTACTTATTTTATCGACTTACCCTGAAATGATGAAAAGCAAGGTTAGCCTCAGCAGAATTTGAACTCATATATAAAGATAGACAAAATGCTGCTAATGATTCTGCTAGTTTGCCACCTTTAAATAATAATAATAATAATAATAATAATGGTTTCGAATTTTGTTATGAGGCCAGCAGTTTTGGGGGAGGGGCTAAGTTAAATTGACCCCAATGGTCAACTGCTACTTATTTTATCAACCCTAAAAGGATGACAGGCAAAGTTGAACCCGGTCAAGTTTGAACTCAGAATGTAAAAACGGGCAAAATGTCATTAAGCATTTCGTAGGACTTGCTAATGATTCTGCCAGCTTGCCACCTTAATAATAATAATAATAATAATAATAATAATAATAATAATAATAATAATAATAATAATGATAATAATAATAATAATAATAATAATAATAATGATAATAATGATAATAATAATAATAATAATAATAATAATAATAATGATAATGATAATAATAATAATAATAATAATAATAATAATAATAATGATAATAATGATAATAATGATAATAATAATAATAATAATAATAATAATGATAATGATAATGATAATGATAATGATAATAATAATGATAATAATAATGATAATAATAATAATAATAATAATAATGATAATAATAATAATAATAATAATGATACCAGCAGATGACAACGTTTCTCTAAAAGAAATGGAAAAACTTTCAAAATACAAAGACCTGGAAATAGAGATAACTCGAATGTGGAATCTAAAAACGGAAACAATTCCTATCATAGTAGGTGCCTTAGGTATAATAAAAAAAAATATTCAGACAAATACATAACAAAAACACCAGGACTTACAAATATATATAACATACAGAAAATTGCACTACTGGGTACTGCACACATTCTACGCAAAACACTTTCAATACAGTAAACATAAGAGCACCACAGCAAACCACAGCACATACCCAAGGCGCACAGATTTGCGCTCGGTAGTGAAGTGAAAGTACGTTATAAAAATAAAACTACTGAATAATAATAATAATAATATCACAGTGGGCGCATTAGTTATGATATAAAGAATATTCAAATACATAACAAAAATACCAGGACTAACAAGTGTATATAACATACAGAAAATAGCACTACTAGGCACCACACACACATCCTTCGTAAAACACTTTCAATACAGTGAAAATAAGGACACCACAACAAACCACAGCACATACCCAAGGCACACAGAGCTGTGCTCGGTAGTGCAGTGAAAGCACGTAATAATGACTATTGAATAATAATAATAATAATAATAATATATATAACATACAGAAAATTGCACTACTGGGCACTGCACACATCCTACGCAAAACACTTTCAATACAGTAACCATAAGAGCATCACAGCAAACCACAGCACATACCCAAGGCGCACAGAGCTGCGCTCGGTAGTGAAGTGAAAGCACGTTATAAAAATAAAACTACTGAACAACAATAATAATAATAATAATAATCCATTCTACTATAGACGTAAGGCCTGAAACTTTGTTGGTAAGGGGCTAGTCGATTAAACCAATCCCAGTGTTCAACTAGTATTTAATTCATCAACCCTGAATGGATGAAAGGCAAAGTCGAACTTGACAGAATTTGAACTCAGAATGTAAATACAGAAGAAATGCTGCTATGCATTTTGTCCAGCATGCTAACAATTCCACCAGCTCACCACCCTGTTATTAATAACAATAATATATTCAAATTTAGGCACACAGCCAGCAATTGTGAGGGAAAGGAGTCAGTCAATACCACCAGCACCCCACTTCTCTGAATATTTGAGAGGTACTTTATTTTCTCAATCCGGGTAAAAGAGAAAGTGAATCTGACCTCGGCAGGCTTGAACTCAAAACACTGAGAACCAGAACAGACACCACAGAGCGTTTATTCTGACGCTCAAACAATTTTGCCAGCTTCCTGCTTTCACCCTTTAGCATTTAAAACCAGCCATATCCAGCCGAAATATTCTACCTGTTTTATGTTCAAAGAGGCCAGATGTGGTTTCTCACACCAACCCTACAATGTCGTTCTAAAAATTAACAGTTATGTCATCAAAATCTCATGACTACGAAATAATACATGATTAGTTCAAAACATTGTGAACGGATAAGCATTACTTTTTACAGAATAATGCAAATGCTAAAGGGTTGATCCGGCCATATCCAACCTGAATATTCTACTTATTGTATGTCAAAACTGACCAGATCCAACTTCTCACACCTACTCTACAATGTGATTCTAAAAATATACAAACACATCATTGAAATCTTAAAGCTACAAGATAGTGTATGATTAATTCAAAACAAAAATAAATAAATAAGCAATACATTTGACAAAGAAATCTGAACGCTAAAGGGTTAGAGGTTTAGTTGATTCCATTGACGTTAATGTCTGACTGAGTCTGTATTTTATTGATCTCAAAAGGATGGAGGGCAAAGTTGACTTTGGCAGGATTTGAACTCAGAACATAAAATGCCAAAGCAAATACTATAAAGTATTTTTTATGACGCTCTCATGGTTTTGCCAGCTCACTGCCATAATAGTAATAATCTTAGTTTAATTATCTTCATTACATCAAATCAAGTGAACAAATATAAAGGGTACAATATAGTAGTTCAATTTAAATAGAAAACAGTAACTGACTGCTGCTTATTTTATTGACCCCTGAATGCTACTACTATTACTACTACTACTACTACTACTACTACTGGTAATAATAATAATGGTTTCAAAATTTGGCATGAGGCTTGTAATTGGGGCGGGGCATGCGACTTAGTCAATTACATCACCCCAGTATTTGATGGGTACTTTATTTTATTGACTCCGAAAAGATGAAAGGCAATAATAATAATAATAATCCTTTCTACAATAGGCACAAGGCCTGAAATTTGGGGGAGGGGATTAATTGATTACATCGACCCCAGTGTATCAGTGGTACTTAATTTATTGTCCCCGAAAGGATGAAAGGCAAAGTCACCCTCCCCAGAATTTGAACTCAGAATGTAAAGAGTCTGAAGAAATAAATGCCACAAAGCATTTTAAACTGGCGTGTTGTGATTCTGTCAGTTTTATAATAATAATAATAATAATAATAATAATAATAAGGCCAGCTCAGGATTCAACTGGTACTTATTTTATTGACGCTGAAATGATGAATGGCAAAGTCAACCTTGGCGGAATTTGAACTCAGAACACGAAGACAGACAAAATACCGCTAAGCATTCTGCCCGGCGTGCTAACAATTCTACTGGCTTGCCGCGTTAATACTAATACTAATAATGATTTCTATTGTTAGGACCCAACTCAATGTCAAGGGACAAAATACAATACAGAAAACATGGGGGCTTAGAGGAATCAAAAGGAAATCAACAATAAGGATATAACAAGAGATATAAAAATATAATGATAATTCCATAAACTAGCATCACCATTTTAATTGTTATGTAATGTTATGACGTATAGTTCAATATCACCACATAACAGAGATATTGAAGTATTCAATGTGTTACGTCATATATAACCATATACACACTTGATGTGTCTGGAGGTGTGAATATGTCTGTGTAGTAGTAGAGAGGGAGGGAGAGGAGACTGATAATCACAATGAATATCATTGTAATGTACCCTGGCTGTCTACTCTAGTGAAATAACATGTGATATGCTGTTATTTATAGCTTATAACAGATTGTTCATAGAACCTATCACATCTCTGATATGTGAGTGTGCATATATATATATATATATATATACATATATATATGTATGTGTGTGTTTTTTAAATATGTGCATATTATATTGGTTATATTTAATTTATATATATATATATTATTTGAATATATGTAGTATTATATTAAATGTTATATAGATATGTATATATAGATATAGTATAGGCACAGGCATGGCTGCACAACACTGCAACACTATGAGCTACTATCTACTATAGCCCCGGCCTGACCAATGCCTTGTAAGGGATTTTGATACATGAAAACTGAAAGAAGCCCATCTTATATATATATATATATATATATATATACATACATACACACACATGCACATACACATGTGTGTACATTTGTATGTGTGCATCTTTGTAAATGTTTTCGCTGAGGTATGGCTACAAATGGTGACGTCACTATTTTCATTTCTACTACAGGTAGTGGTGTTACCATTTGCGACTGGGTTTGCAATTGGTGATATTTTGGACATTTACCTCTGTGTTGTCAAATCCTTTGCTTGAAATTCAGCCATAAAAATTCTGCCTCAAATACTTCCCTCTCTAATCCATGTTAGCTTAATATAATATAACATATATATTATATTAATATGATATAATATATATATTATATTAATATGATATAACATATATATTATATAAATGTATATAGGTGCAGTGTGGCTGTCTAGTAAGAAGCTTGCTTCTCAATCAAATGATACCAGGTTCAGTCCCACTATGTGGCACCTTGAGCAAGTGTCTTCTACTAACCAAAACTTTGTGAGTGGATTTAGTTGATGGAAACTGAGTAAAGCCTATTGTATACATGTGTGTGTGTGCATATGTGAATTTTATATGTGTGTGAATGTGTGGATTTATGTGTTATATATACATTCATATATATATATATATATATAATATAGCTTTCATGTAACATCATCATCATCATCATCATTTAATGTTTGCTTTCCTTGCTGGCATGGATCAGACGGTTTGACATGGAGCTGGCCAGGCTCCAATTGTCTGTTGCTACATGGTTTCTAAGGCTGGATGTCCTCCCTAATGCCAGCCACTTAACAGAGTATGCTGGGTGCTTTTTATGTGCCACTGGCACATGTATACAAATCATCATCATCATCATCATCATCATCATCATCATCATCGTCGTCATCATCATCATCAGAATCATGTTAGCAACCACTTTTCCATGCTTGCATGGGTCAGACACAGTTTAAGGTGGATTTTCTACGCCTGATTGCTCTTTCAACTATTACCTGTTTATAAGCAATGTAAAGTTTCCCGAGAGCAACCATAAATGTTTTCACAGAATATTGAATATGATTGACCTTTGTATGACAGCGACACTCAGTTATGATTGACAGCACATGGTGCTAGAGAAGACCTGAACACTTGTATGGTCAAATGCACTATAAAATTTGGGTAATAATGGAGGTTGAGATATATAATAGACATCTGCACACACTCACACTTACACACAACAGGCTTCTTTCAGTTTCTGCTTACCAAATCCACTCACAAGGCTTTTATTGGGTGAGGTCTATAGTAGAAGACACTTGTCTAAGATCTCACACAGTGAGATTGAATCCAAAACTTCTCACCCACAAAACCATGTCTGCACCTATATATATATATATATATATAGGCACAGGTGTGGCTGTGTGGTAAGAAGTGTGCTTTCCAACCACATGGTTCCAGGTTTAGTCCCACCTTAGGCAAGTGTCATCTGCTATAGCTTCAGGTTGACCAAAGCCTTGTGAGTAGATTTTGCAGATAGAAACTGAAAGAAGCTCATCATATATATACCTATGTGTGTGTGTGTCTGTGTTTGACCCCCACCATCCCTTCCATTGCTTGACAACCAATGCTGGTGTGTTTACATCCCTGTAACATAGCAGTTCAGTAAAAAAGACCGATAGAATAAGTACTAGACTTACAAAGAATAAGTCTTGGAATCAATTTCTTTGACTAAAACCCTTTAAGGCAGTGCTCCAGCATGGCCACAGTCAAATGACTGAAACAAGTAAAAGAATATACATACATACATATACACACCACACATACGTATACACACTACACATACATATATATATATTATAAATGTGATGTATTTTCAGTGACTGTCCTTGATAGACAGCTTGCTTCCTGTCTTAAAATAGCTGGCAAAATAGGCTGTACTCCAATAGTTCTAGTGAAACAGCTGCAAGTAATGTACTTTGTTAAGAGTGCATGGCTCAGTGGTTAGAGCGTTGAGCTCACAATCATGAGGTAATGAGTTCGATTCCTGGACCAAGCTGTGTTGTGTTCTGGAACAAGACACTTTATTTCGTGTTGCTCCAGTTCACTCAGCTGTAGAAATGAGCTGTGACATCACTGGTACCAAGCTGTATTAGCCTTTGCCTCTCCTTTGGATAACATTGGTGGCTTGGAGAGGAAAGGCCGGTATGCATGGGTGACTGCAGACTTGTGCCTTGGAGGGGAACTTTCTAAGTGCAATCCCCTGGTCATTCATGACTGAAAATGATCTTTATCTTTTACCTAACCATTGTCGACTTGAAGAAAGCTTTTAACTCTGTAATCTGGTGTTTATTGAGGAAGATTGAGAAAGATGAATGGATGTATGGCTGTTGAGGGCCATTTAAGCTTTGTACAATTGTATAGTGAGCAAAATAAAAGTCAGCAACAAATTTAACATGCAAGATGTTCATCAAGGCTTAGGGTACCCGCTGCCCTGTCATGTTTATCATAATCCTCCAAGCTATAGTTGAAGATTGGACTGTCCATGGGAACTTCCATATACTGATGATGTAATTCTAGTTAGAGCAGAATCTGTAAAAGATTTGAAGAACTTTCAGACATGGAAGCAAAACTTAGAATTGAAAGGTGTAAAATTTAATCTTTTATATTTTACTTGTTTCAGTCATTAGACTGTAGCTATGCTGGAGCACCACCTTGGAGAATTTTTAGTCAAATGAATCGACCACAGTACTTTTTTTTTCTAAACTTGGTACTTATTCTGTTGGTCTCTTAGGCTGACCCGTTAAGTCATGGGGGTGTAAACATACCAACAGTGGTTGACAAGTGGTGGTTGGGGACAAACACACACACATATATATGATGGGTTTCTTTCAGTTTCTGCCTGCCAAATCCACATGCAAGGCTTTGGTCAGCCCAAGGTCAAGGTTAATGAATAGGCAAGAGAAGTAACAGATGTAGATTCAGCAGGTTACAAAATTGGTGAAAGGCACAGATGCAGATATCTATCAAATATCCCAGCCACCATCATTACCCAAATTTTATCATGCACTTCATTATTCATGCACAGAAGAAACCTGCCTGAGATGCCATGCAGTGGGACTGAACCTGGAACTATGTGGTTGGGAAACAGGGTAAGCCACGCTTGCACCTAATTTAAGTAAAGTTATAGTGAGCAGGAAACGAGACAGGTTCCTGATAACTGAGAAATAGCTGTGCATGATATGCATAGGAGTTGCATGTGATGTGCCAATGGGTACATAAGGTGCAGTGGTGATCACAAGCTGCCCAACAGAGAAGGAAGATTATATGTAGCACAGGCATGCACCAAGGATGAAGTGGTGAAGACCAATCTCAAGATATTACATCTCAGAAAAGAGATGACAAAAACCATAGTGATTGGTAGTATACAATACTGGAGAGAACCTGACCGCTTGTGCATAAATAATGAAGTGCATGATAAAATTTGGGTAATGATGGTGGCTGGGATATTTGATAGCTATCTGCATCTGTGCCTTTCACCAATTTTGTAACCTGCTGAATCTACATCTGTTACTTCTCTTGCCTATTCATTACCCTTTCATCTGTCTCTGCCTCTCTTGTACATGGCACCATGTAACCCATGCAGTAATCTTTCAGTCTTTTACTAGTTTCAGTCATTAGACTATGGCCATGCAGGGGCACCACCTTGAAAAGTTTTTAGTCAGATGAATTGGCCCCAGTACTGTTTTCTTTCAGTGTCTTTTACTGAAACGTTAAGTTATGGGGACATAAACACACCAACACTGGTTGTCAAATACACACATAGATATATATCTGATGGGCTTCTTTCAGTTTCCATCTACCAAATCCATTCACAAGACTTTGGTTGGCCTGAGGCTATCATAAAAGACACTTGCCCAAGGTTCCACACAGTGGGACTGAACCCATAACCATGTGGTTGAGGAGCAAGCTTCTTACAATAGAAGACTTCACATTAGTTTATAAGCAATCCCCACCACCACCACCACCACCCTTCTTTATTTCCCTCTCTTTGTCTTAGCCATCATGCTGCCTGAGTAAAAAGAGCTTGCATGGGATCTGTTGGTATCCGATACACCCCACTATGTACTCTTGGGTCACACCTTGATTCAGGGATGTTGCTCCCCTACCTTTGCTATCTCAACTACCAATCACCCCTAGTTTCCCTTACCAGCAAACTTCTAGTCATCACCAGCCTCTCTTTCTTCTCAGTTCTCTTTTTATTGACATCAATCGAACACCCTTCCCTTCAGCCATTTCCTTGACAGTCTATACACACGCACGTGTGTGTATATTTGTGTGTAATTAATTGAAGAAATTAAGCTAGTCTTTAATTCTATAATTCTCTTTACTAAGAGTCTACTGTTTCATATCTTAGCACAACAGTCGACTGTCTCTGTTAGTCTTTTACTATGTACCATCATCATCATCATCACCATTGGTCTCTGGCTGTTTCAGTTAAGCTCTTTTATAGAATATCTATCGAGTTGACCTTGTGCTGTTGATTGACCCTGAAAAAGCAGATCAAAGACTTTCCAACCATGATCAAAGGCTTTTTAGCTAAGATTTTCTCTTTGTGCGCAGACACGCATTTGTGAATTTATGTGTGTGTGTGCATACACGCACGCACGTGCATGTATATGAATGTATGTGTGCTTGTATGCATGTATGTGAGGGTTTTCTCCAGATTACCCTTCCCAGTTTGTTGTTTTCTTTGAAAATGATAAGATATGGTTAGGGGTAGATTTGGCTGCTATTTCTAGCAGATCGTGTAATCATGTTGAGCTCCTTTTGTTGACTTGACTTTATTGTTGTTGTTAAGCCTCTTTTTACTTTTCCACATCATGACTTTTGTGATATTTGTGAAAGGCGATGGTAAAGTCGACATTCCATCTTTATCTCCAGTATTAATAATACCCATCATCAGTAACAGCAGCATCATCCAATGTCTGCTTTCCATGCTGGGTTGGACGGCTTGACAGGAGCTGCCAAGTCCAGGGATCACACCAAATTCCATAATCTGTTTTTTGGCTTGGTTTCTACGGCTCGATGCCCTTCTTAATGCCAACCACTTTATAAAGTGTACTGGGTGCTTTTTACATGGCACCATCACAATGATATCAATGATTTAACGATGCTGTTATTGTGGTATATACAATGGTTTGTGGCCTAGTTGTTAGGGTGTTTGACTCATAAAGTCATAATATCATAAGATCAATTCCTGGACCAGGCTGTGGGCTGTGTCCTTGAGCAAGGCACTTCATTCCATGTTACTTCATCCTACTCAGCTGTAAATGAGTACCAGTCAAGTACAGATACAAACCCCTCTCCCTGTCCAACTGCCACATCATTAATGTTCTTCTGGGTCACTGGTGGGAGTGCCAAGAGGATAAGGGTATCTCTGTTCACAACTATATATGTAGATACCTAAAGCAATTAGCAAAGGCCTGGTACAAAGTACCAAAGACAGATTCTTGTATTAGTGATTCTGAACATTTTTTTGTTGTTGCTGTTGTTATGTACTGTTCATCATATTCCTCTGTGGTTATTGTTGTGATGTATGTCTTGTGTAATGCTTTATATAATGTTTACAATGCTGCTACTGCTGTTGTGACAATTCATCTAATGATGTAATATCTGTTGTTTTTTCGTTCTGCTGTTATTGTTGCCATTGTGAAGTCCTTCTCTTGTGTAACGGTGCTGCTATTGTGATGTCTGCTGGAGACTCTGATATTGTTGTAACATATCTCTCAAAGATATTACCATTGTTCTTTTCGTCACTAATTAGTAACACTGTACAATTTGTCAACCTCGTTCTGTTATTACATCTCTTTCCAGAATTCATTATTTCTCTTTCTATGTCAGATGTAATAACGTACTCTGGCCTGTTATCTTTTTCTCTCCTGGTCATTCTTTTGTCTTTATCTCATCTCATCTACTCATTCCCATGACTAGGAGAAAGTTTCTCTCATACTGCTCTTGGTGATTCCAATCTCCCTCGCTCTCACACACACACACACACCTCTTATGCTTATTCTGATTTTTCTCCTTTTTATCTTTATTGGTTATTCTGATGTCTTTCATGTCTTCCCTGGTGATACTCTCTCTCTCTCTCTCTCTCTCTCTCTCGCACACACACACACACACACACACACGTTGCAATCAGTCCTTCTGATCTCTTTCTCTCATTTCCCTCGTGGTCCTTCTGATATCTTCTCATTTACGTCTCTCTCTGGTTTATTTTGATGTCCTTCTCTTATTTCTATCCTCATCATTTCTGATCTGTCTCCCTCTCACTTGTTCTATTTACTGTAGTTGCAATCGCTTTCTCCCTCCCCCCCTCTCTCTCAAATTATAAACACTTACTTTTCATAACAAATCCAATCAAGAGGTTCAGTTTCAATCCTGAGCTAGAACTACTTCAATTACATTGTTAAACATTGTAAGAGATTATATGAAAGCTTTGACGTCTCATTGCCTGTGTTGTTATTTCCACCTTATAGGAGAAATACTGTAATGGTTTAGCTGATATATCATTATGTAATGCTCTCCCCCTTCTCCTGCCATATTGTTACGACATCTCATACACCCGTCTCCTCATTGCGGTAGCATCATCTCCTCCTCCTCATTCAATCTTCATCTTATTGTGATACAGTTTTATCTCTTTCATACCTTCATTTTACTATTTTACAAGCATCCATGCGTGCATGCATATTTATACATGTTTGTGTGTGTATATATCTTTTATCTTTTACTTGTTCTAGACATTACGCCGTGGCCATGCTGGGGCCACCACCTCAAAGTAAATTAGTCGAACTTATTGACCCCAGCACTTATTTTCTTTTTAAGACTAGTATTTACAAGGTTGTATCAAAAAGTTTCCCGACTAGTTCTGTAGCGTGCCAACAGATGGCAGCACACAGTTGTGAGCGCAGTGAGAGCTAGCAATAACCTTCATGAGGCAGTTTACTCTTTCAGGTAAAGAGTAAAATGGGGATTTTTACATTATTATGTCTTTTCCCAGTGGTACTAGTGTTTATGTACCTTTACCTCAATGAAAGTGAATTGGAATAACTGTGAGACAGGACAGAAACTGAAACAAGAAAGGTATAATAACAAGTTGTAAAATTTGTGGTTTTATGATCATGTGTATGCTGTAGTCTGCAATTTTGTCAAGGACAGGAACAAAGAACCAACATGAAATTTTGCATTAAACTTGGGAAGTCTGCTACAAAGACATTGAGCATGCTTCGGCAACGCAATGGGTCGTATGCAATGTTTCGAGTGGTACAGGTGCTTCAAAAGCAGAAGAATTTCCCTGGAAGACAAACAATCTTGATGACCTGCCATGAGCATCATCCCCAGAAATGTGGTGTTGTGCATTGAGAATTCATCCCCCAGGGCCAGACCATCAATCAAGAATTCTACTTAAAACAAAATAAAAAAAACAATTGTAGCTATTGCATCTCTCTCACTTGATGCTAACACCTGTCTCTGTTTAATTTTTAGCATACCCCTCTCTATTCATTTGTTAGTATACACCTCTCTATTCAGTTGTTAGTATAGCCCTTCTCTATTCAGTTGTTAGTATACCCCTCTTTGTTCAATTGTTAGTATACACCTCTCTATTCAGTTATTAGTATACCCCTTTCTATAACTTCAGTTGTTAATATTCCCCAATCTTTCTTTTGTTTTGTCTTTCACTCGCATTTTTCTAGCATTTACTTTTATACACATACCTGTACATGCACACTTATGTACACACACACACACACACACACACTCTATGTTGTTATACCTTTCTTGTTCCAGTTTATGTCCTATGTCACAGTTACTCCAATTCACTTTCATTGAGGTAACAAGTAGGGTAAAGGCCCTCTTCGGTCATGAATGACCATGGGATTGCACCTAGAAATTTCCCCTCGCAGGCACAAGTCTCCCATGCATACCAGTGACATTACAACTCATTTCTACAGCTGAGTGAACAAGAGCAACGTAAAATAAAGTGTCTTGCTCAAGGACACAACACACAGCCTGGCCCAGGAATCGAACTCACAACCTCATGATTGCGAGCCCAACTCTCAAACCACTGAGCCATGCACCTTCATTGAGGTAAAGATACATAAGCGCTTGTACCATTGGGAAAAGACATAAAAATGTAAAAATCCCTGTTTTACTCTTTACCTGAAAAATCTTAGGTGTCTTGCCAACCTGAAGAAGGCAAAAGGAAATTCTTAGAATGGACTTTTGCCCGAGGCACTGTATATGATGTCCAGTGTCACAGGAAATTTCATCTAGAAACAGATCAACACTTATGGGTACATGTACACATGTTTATTTCTGTGCACTTATACATGCATACAATCTTGTGCTCATCCATGCAGATACATGCATATATGCAGGTTTTTGCCTTTGATGGGTTCATTTTTGTTGCATATACATACACATGCATTCACTCCTCCACACTCATGTACATACCCTATCACCTTTTGTATCCAACATCGAGAATGGTTGCTTTTGCAATCATCTGGGCATCGTGAAGAAACCGACCCTGGCATCATATTGGAATCGGGGTCCAGCCACGTCAACACCTTTCTTTCTGGAAATGATTCCACGTGATTGATTTTTGGCGCTTCTTCGAAATCTACATTTCAACTAAGGCAAGAACCAGGATGACAGGCTGCACAAAATGAAGTGGCTGAAAATTTCAGAACGGTGTATGTCCCCACACAGGACATTTGTACAGATGAGAGTTTGTGGAAATTCAAGGGAAGGTTCTGATTCAAACAATACAACCTGACCAAATGTACCCACTTTGGAGTCAAGGTTTCTAAAGTATGCCAGTCAACTGGCAGAGCCTGTGAGTGCACATAGGATTACAAAATCTACAATGGTCAGAACAGATTGGATCTTTCAGTGTCAACTCTAGTGTCAACTGAATGAAAACTTGTTTGATAAAGGCTACAATTCCTACATATATAAAGCGCCTGGAAGGATCTTTCAAAAGCTCTTATGAAAGAGCTACAATATTTACATGAACAACTGGTTTTCCAGTCCAAACCTCTTCTACAGCTGCAGGTGAGGAGGACTAATGCCTGTGGGACTGTGAGGATGCACAGGAAAAACATGCTGCCTGATTTTCACAAGATAAAACTTCAAAAGGGGGAAACAGTGATGCACCAATAGTAGCATTCTCACCCAAGTGTGGTGTGATGAGAAAAACGTCTGCATGTTATCCACAATGCATTCTGCAAGCATGAAGGACACTAGGAAACAAGATGCTGACGGTAATGCCATAATGAAACCAAGTGTAGTTGTTTCATACAGTGACGGGATGGGCGGGGTCGATCGCTCAGATCAGCTGGCGATGACACATAAATCGCTGAGAAAATTTGTGAAATGGTACAAAAATTTTTTTTGTATATAGTTGACATGTGTGCCGTGAACTCACATTTGATTTGGCAGATGCTTGGTGTTGTGGGGGATGGATTGACATTCAGAAATCGATTGTTCTGTGAAATGATAGAAGCATTAGACCTGCCAAAGTACAGAACACGTGGATGTCCCCATGCTGGACACTCTCCTCACCACATGATGAAGGGACGTGGACATTTTCCACAACTGTTTCCCCCACCACCAAGACAGATGCTTCAAAGAGATGCACAGTATATAAAGCAAAAGGGAAATGTAAGGAAACTAGATACCATTGTTCACAATGTGATTTGCCACTGTGTGTGTGGTACCCTGTTTTGAACTCTACCACACTAAAGTCAATTTTTGAATTCACGTGATTGTAAATACATGAAGTTGATCTGACTTGTGCTGTTAGGGTTATCTTATTCAGGAATGATACCTCATGAGTGTCCTGTACAAGGATATAGTTTAGGTAAATAAACAGTACTTGCACTAAAGCAGTTGATGTAAATCTACGCTGAACATTATCTCGCACTGAATACTGACCTCAATTGGTGCAATTACCATTGTCGTGCACAGGCAACCAAATGAATCATTGCCGTAAACTGGTTAAAGTGGTTGATGTAAATATACGCCGAACCATTGTTGTGCGCTAATTGCTGATCTCAGCTGAGATGATTACCGCCAATGCAACCTAGTTGCTTGATAAAAAAAAAAAATCATTGTTATGGAGTTGTCTGTCTCCCTTCCATGCTCAATAGTAAATAGCTCTCCATGCTGCTTTATGTCTCTCATATTCCTTTAATGCAGGGCTTCTCAACCATTTTTCTTCATCTATGGACCCCTTTGATTATTATTTTTTTCTGATGGTCCCCCATAGCCACTTGATATTTAAAAACTAGTTTTATTAGAAACTTCTTTCAAAATTCTTATTTTGTTTCTCACACATTAACTTGTGTAGGTTTAACTATGAAAAATATTAGAAAAAGAAACCTGGTTGTCTCTTGCAATACATACCAATGTTTACATCTAAAGCAAATTTTTTTTCAGGGACCCTTCAAATGCTTCTGTGGATCCCCAATTTACTATTTTGTTGCATGGAACCCCCAAAAGTTTTATATGGCCCCTGAGGGTCCATATGGACCTCAGTTGAGAATCACTGCTTTAATGGCTTCAGTCATTGGTCATGATGGAACACTGTTTCAGGGTCAATGGTCAACTAAATTGATACCAGTAGCTTTTTTTTTATTGATTGCAGGAGTGGCCGTGTGGTAAGAAGCTTGCTTCCCAACCACATGGTTCCATGTTCAGTCCAATTGTATGGAATTTTGAGCAAGTGTCTTGTACTATAGCCTTGGGCCAACCAAATCCTTCTAAGTGGATTTGGTAGATGGAAACTGAAAGAAGCATGTTGTGTATGTTTATGTGTGTGTGTGTGTGTGTGTGTGTGTATCTTTCTGTTTGTGTTTGTCCCCTCATCACCACTTGACAACCAGTGCTGGTATGTTTACGTCCCCATAACTTAGTGGTTCAGCAAAGAGAAACTGATAGAATAAGTACTAGGCTTTAAAAATATAAGTTCTGGGGTCGATTTGTTCGAATAAATCCCTTCAAGGCAGTGCTCCAGCATGACCACAGTCAAATAACTGAAACAAGTAAAAAGAAAAATGAATAAATATATTATATTAATCTCAAGAAGGGAAGATTATCTGAGCAGGATTTGAACAAAGAACTCATTTTATTTTATATTTGTTTGTTTTACATCTATGTTTCCCTGTTAGTATGGGTTAGACAAATATTCATTGGGGTATTGACTGTAAAGTCAGATGTGTCGAGCCTTACCTGTTTTTCAAGTAAGAAATCTTTCATTTCATGCCTTTGAATGCACAAAACCAGTAGACAATTTGTTAACAGGACAAATGACAATGTCACCATTTGTTACTCCTGTTATCAAAGGATATTTAAACAAACACACACATGCACACTCACACACATATCCTCATATGGCCTCCTCCTAGCTTTCATCTACCAAATTTCACAAGGCTTTTGTCAACCTGGTGCTATAGTAGAAGACATTTGCCAAAGGTGCCGCGCAGTGGATCTGAAATGATGTGATTGGGAAGCAAGCTTCTTGACCACACAGCAATGCCTACACGCACACTACTACTACTACTACTACTACAACTACCATGACTGATAGGATGCTCAGCTAATCCTAGCAACAAGCAAATCTTTCTAATATCTGCTAATGTAACAAAGTAACTTAAGGCTGTCCCTCTCTCACATTTCCCTCCCTCGTATCTTCTTTTCCCAATTGCGTTCTCATTCATTTGAACACTCACTCACACAGTTTTGTTTATAAATTATACTAACTAAAGTGTCTGCGTGTGTGTTTTGTATATTGACAAAAGATATAAACACTAGCAAGAAAAACCAATAAACTAATGCATTCAAATAAAGTCTTTTATGATATTTGTTCTGCTTGAGTTGTGGAGACACTCCTCTTTTACCATCATCATCAGAAATACAATAGACCAATGATTAGCTCATTGGAATTCTATAACCAATAATATCTGTGTTCACCAAATGGCAATATAAAATTTTGAAAGAATTTTAAATATGATGACTTCTGACACAAGCACAAGACCACAAATTTTAGGGACTGGTTGACCCTTTAGCATTCAGATTTCTTTGTCAAACACATTGCTTATCTATTCACATTGTTTTGAATTAATTACACATTATCTTGTAGCTTCAAGATTTCAATGGTGTGTTTGTATATTTTCAGAATGACAATATAGGGTAGGTGTGAGTGGTTGGATCTGGTCAGTTTTAACCTAAAAAAGGTAGAATATTTGTGCCAGATATGGCTGGATTAATTGCTAAAAGACTGAATCAACTAATTAACTCTTTTGATACCAATCCACCTGAAACTGCCCCTGGTTCTATTATACGAGGTGATATCAATAACTTATCAGACTAGTTAAGTTTAACAACAAATAAATTATTTACCTAAATGTTAACATCATCTCCTTCAAAATAGTCATCTTGCACAGCAATACTCCAGTCCGTGTTCCTGCCACTTTTTGGAATCTGGCCTGGAAGTTGTTTTCCATAAGTGAGTCAAGAAACCACATTATTTATGGGATGATCCAATATATGGGATGGGTTAGAGTCTCTTTTGTCTTGACAGAATGTAATAGTTGTAAATGAGTGTCACTATGTACTTCTTTTTCAATCTTTGAAAATGCTTGGCCATGGGGAAATATTACTTTACATGGAAACAGGAAGAGTATCCAGTCATAGAAAACTATGTAAACTCCATCCAGCCCATTCAGTTAAAGAAAAGAGGACATTAAAATGATGATGAAACGGTTGAACTCTGTGTGTGTGTGTGTGTGTGTGTGTGTGTGTGTGTGTGTGAGAGAGAGAGAGAGAGAGAGAGAGAGAGAGAGAGAGAGAAATTCTGCATGTTCTAACTGCACTGATATTGAATGGGACCCAACTAGGTTGACAATCTGATTTGTCATCTGTGTAACCTATATATTCACTCTAGGAGTTATAACCTCTGAATTATTCTGGAACAGAGCGTTAGAAACATAATATTATTCTCCACTCCCTCTGTGTCCCCCACCCACTGGGATTTGGAAATATTTCATATACATTTTGATGTATCGACGTAATTTTCCTTGCACAATAATGAGCGAGAACATGTATAATGAATAATTTGTATTGTGTAACTGTGTAATTTGTGTGTATGAGAGAAAAATCACATGACTGTGTGTGGTGATATATATATGGATGTAAAATATGTGATTATGTGTGTAGGGCTCTGTGACTAACAATAGAAGTAAGCTATGTAATATTTCTAATAGTGTGTGACTCTACATGCTATAGTATTTTTGATAAAGTATGACTCTCTTACTCTTTACTCTCTTTTACTTGTTTCAGTCTTTTGACTGTGGCCATGCTGGAGCACCGCCTTTAGTCGAGCAAATCGACCCCAGGACTTATTCTTTGGAAGCTTAGTACTTATTCTATCGGTCTCTTTTGCCGAACTGCTAAGTTACGGGGACATAAACACACCAGCATCGGTTGTCAAGCAATGTTGGGGGGACAAACAAACACATACACATATATATACATATATACGACAGGCTTCTTTCAGTTTCCGTCTACCAAATCCACTCACAAGGCTTTGGTCGGCCCAAGGCTATAGTAGAAGACACTTGCCCAAGATGCCACGCAGTGGGACTGAACCCGGGACCATGTGGTTGATAAGCAAGCTACTTACCACACAGCCACTCCTATGCATATAGTAAACTATGTATGCATATCCAGTCTGCTGTGGTAGTCAAAGAGGATTGTTGTGGTGGTTTAACCTCACACCAGCCATCATAAAGCAAACCTGTGTATGGTTAAAGACATTCTAGCTTTGACTATGCTGTCTTTTCCCTTACACACATCTCACCACATTACTGAATATGCCCTTCTTTTAAGAGACTGCAGGGTTGGGTTCTAACCCTGCAGTCTCATATTTTCTCAGTGAGGTTTTTAAAAAGTGTATCTTTTATCTTTTACTTGTTTCGGTCATTAAGACTCTGGCCATGCTGGGGAACTGCCTTGAAGGGTTTTAGTCAAACAATTCAACTCCAGGACTTATTTTTTAAAGCCTAGTACTTATTCTATCAGTTGCATTTGCCAAACTGCTAATTCAGCTGCCATTTCCGGCTGGTTTCATGACCCAGTACATATACCTACATTGGTTTGTTAATATGTAGATAGGTTAAAGCGGCGAGCTGGCAGAGACGTTAGCACACCAGGCGAAACGCTTATCAGTATTTCAACTGTCTTTACATTCTGAGTTCAAATTCTGCCGAGGTCGACTTGCCTTTCATCCTTTCGGGGGTCAATAGATTAAGTACCAGTCACATACTGGAGTCGATCTAACTAACTGGCTCCCTCCCCGAAAAATTTCAGGCCTTGTTCCTTGTGTAGAAAAGAATATGTAGATAGGTTTTGAAAGGCTGTTTCAACACAACACAAATATGTATACATAACCAACAGTGTATGACTTGAGTAATTAATGGTTGTTTTGTCCTATTACGACTGTGGGAACTTCATTATTAATGTAGAAATAAATATTTCTTTCATTTAGTATAATAAACACTGTAACACTAATTAACGATCTGCCTAACCTTTGTTGCCATAGCCCTTTCTCTGAACAATGTAACTGATACATGTGTGTATCTTATGCTTTATAAATAATATGTATGTATGTATGAATGTATGTACGTCTGTGCCTATCACTCAGCACAGATGTTGTGTATTTATAAAATAATACAAGTTAACTTACTGTTTGAGTTGTCATTTGTTTTGTAGTCAAGATTTTCTTGTTTCCAAGTGGAATAAAAAATCATTTTATTTTTTAAAACTTGCTTCTCCTCTGTGTGTGTGTGTGTGTGTGTGTGTGTGTGCGCATGCATGCATGCATATTAACAGCTGACTGTCTACATCAGAAAAGATCACATAGTGAAGTTTGAGTTTGGATATATTATTTAATTCATTTTGCCATAAGAAAAATAGGAATTTGGTCCCTCTTCCTTTCATAGTATACAAACTTCAAAACAACACACACATGCTCACACAGAGTTCATATTTTCTCAGTAAGACTTTTAAAAAGTGTGGGTATCTTTTATCTTTTACTTGTTTGTCATTTGACTCTGGCCATGCTAAGGCACTAACTTGAAGGATTTTAGACGAACGATTCAATGCCAGGACTTATTTTTTAAAGCCTAGTACTTAATCTATCAGTCATATATATGATGGGCTTCTTTCAGTTTCCATCTACCAGATTCACTCACACGGCTTTGGTTGACCTGAGGCTATAGAAAAGACACTTGTCCAAGGTGCCATGCAGTGAGACTGAACCTGGAAATATATGATTGAGAAGTAAGCTTCTTACCACACAGCCATGCCTACATGTATATCTCTGTTAAATTTACTTCCTTGTAGCAGAGATACCCGTTGTTGCTCGGGATTAAAATGGTATAGTTTTTTATTGTTTTACTTGTTTAAGTAATGTGACTGCGGCCATGCTGGAGCACCGCCTTTAGTCGAAGAAATTGACTCTGGGATTTATTCTTTGTAAGCCTAGTACTTATTCTATCGGTGTGTTTTGCCAAACAACTAAGTTATGGGGGATGTAAACACAGCAACATCAGTTGTCAAGCAATGGTGGCATACAAACACACACACACACAAATATACACATATATATGACAGTTTTCTTTCAGTTACCATGTACAAAATCCATTCACAAGCTACATTGGCCCAGGGAGGATTACAATCCCAGAACCTAAATCAGTGTGGGTCCTAGGTATCAACATGAGTGATGATACCTCTTTCCAAGTGCACATTACCAAGATGGTGACAGAGTGCAGACAGCTGGCTGGATGGATCATGAGAACCTTCAAAACCAGAGAGAAAGAAACCATGATGGTCCTCTGGAAGACATTCGTCCTCAGCTGCCTGGACTACTGCTCCCAGCTATGGTCACCCCACAGTATAAAATTAACAGTGGACCTTGAAGCAATCCAGCGAAGCTTCACAAAGAAGGTTGTCTCATTGCAACAGCTCAGCTACTGGGAAAAGCTGAAAGAGCTAAAATTATACTCTCTGAAGCAAAGGCGGGAGAAATATGCAGTAATATATATCTGGAAGATCTTGGAAGGGATTGTGCCAAATTTTGGCATTGAAAGCTACACAAATGCCAGGACAGGTCGACACTGCATCGTGCCAAAGATCCCAGCAATGCTGTTGCACTTCAGATACATATTTGTATCTGTACAGATATACATGCATATATATATACATATATATATTTGTATCTGTACAGATATACATGACACATGTATACATTCACACATACATGCACACACCCACATCTACATGTACACATACATGCATATATGGGTACAGGACATCAAAAAAACGCTATGCATGTATATATGCAATGTGAGATAATGGTTTCACTATCAATAGTGAAACTACTATCTCACATTACAATAGAGATGTTATTGTTTCACTTTTGACATGTAATACTGAAACAGTTTAAGAGATTGCTCTGGGCTCACATTAGGCAAGAAGTTGAAAATTCTTTTGGTCCATGACACTCCATGGATTCTAAATAGTGCATATGTAAAATTTGAATGAAATCGGTTGGGTAGTTCTCGAGTTTTAGTGATGCACACATACAGACACATAGACAAACAGACATTCTCAGTTTCATATATATAAATGTCTTTACAGTATATTTTTCTCTCATGTATGTACACACACACACACACATGCACCCAAACAAATATGTAATTCAATATGTGTCAAGATTGGGGGCGGTAGAGAATGTGTTTAATTCTGTCACGGTACATGTAACTTATGTTGTGTGACACTAAACGTTTATATAATCTTTATTGTGACCGTAAGTTTGAGTCAGTGATGTATATAACATTGCAGTTGTTGTGCTGGCATAGATTGTGGGGTGTATAGCTATGACAGCGATAAAATTGAAGGAGGCAATGGACGAGATAATTATTGCAGTGATAATGATGCTGTTTGATGGAAGAGTTGTGGTAGTAGGGTAATGATTACAGTAGAAGTAGTGGTGGTGGTCTTTGTGGAGTAACAGAGGTTGGGATGGTAGTTTGTATTGTGCAATGGTCCTGAGAGTAGCCATTATAATGGCGTAACTTTGTGGTGGTGATAGAGGTTACTTATATACTGGTGGTGGGGGTGTTTTAATTGATGGTGATAACAAATGGGTCTGTAATTGATCTGATGTTACATTCCTGGCAAGCATATTGATTATTTCTTTCTGTATTTTCATTTGAATATTATTAGGGCTCATAGAATAACAACAGCAACTTTTCATTCGACCAGAATATATGAAGACAACACTGCAAGGGTGAGGTAGGAACTGTCTGAACTAGTTAATCGATTCAACATCTCATTTGAACAAGCCTGCTCTGTCTCTTTACAGAGCTGGTGGATGAAGGGTTTTGGCACAAGGCCAGCTCGTGTATATCCATAGGAACATAAAGAGTAAAGACCCCTTTGGTCATGAATGACCATAGGATTGCATCTAGAAAGTTACCCTCCGAAGCACTAGTCCAGGCAAGGTTGTTTATGGAAGACCAGCAGTTGCCCATGCATACCAGCCTCCTCTCTCCATGCCACTGATGTTATCCAAGGGATAAGGCAAAGGCCGATACAGCTTAGCACCAGTGATGTCACAACTCATTTCTACGACTGAGTGAACTGGAACAACATGAAATAAAGTGTCTTGCTCAAGAACACAACATACAGTCCAGGAATCAAACTCACTACAACATGATTTTAAGCCTGACACTCTAACCACTGAACCATGCACCTTCACACAAGAACATATTGTTGTTGAATATGTGCTTAACCCTTCAGCCTTGTTCTGCAAAACACATGCAATGTGAATACATGTCTACAGTCTATTTCATTCAATCTCTTTATCTTTATCCTTTTTTCTTCTCTTGCAGGCTCCTCAGTGTGAACATGCATTCTGTTCTGTGTGTATCCACGAGTGGTTGACCAGACAGCCTACATGTCCTGTAGATCGTAACCCCATCACACCCAATCAATTGAAGTGCGTCCCCCGCATCCTACGTAACTTGCTGTCTCGACTGACCATAAGCTGTGAGAACGCCAACTACGGTTGCACAGCAATACTAAATCTGGACATGTTGCAGACACACCTCCAAGAGTGTGAACACAACCCAAAGAAACCAGTCCACTGCGAAGCTGGATGTGGACTTGTGGTGCCCATGGATGAATTCAAAGTGAGTATTTAAAAAGGTTTTTTTTTTTGTATTTCTTTTGCTGGTTTCAGCTTTGCTGGGACACTGACCTTCTAGTTGATTTTAGCAAACTCCACAGGTACTTATTTTATCAATCTCTATTTATTGATTGGCTAAGTCCACCTGGCTTAGAGTGTCAGGCTCACAATCATGAGGTAGTGAGTTTGATTCCCAGACCGGGCTGTGTATTGTGTTCATGAGGAAGACACTTTATTTCACTTCATTTCACTCCAGTTCACTCAGCTATAGAAATGAGTTGCGACATCACTGGAGCCAAGTTGTATCAGCCTTTGCCTTTCCCTTGGATAACATCAGTGGCATGGAGAGGGGAGGCTGGTATGCATGGGCAACTACTGGTCTTCTATAAACAACCTTGCCTGAACTTATGCTTCGGAGGGGAACTTTCTAGGTGCAACCCCATGGTCATTCATGACTGAAGGGGGTCTTTACCCTAAGTCCACCTATGAAAGATAACTTAGCAAACTAAATGCCACAAACTGTATCAATATTTTAACATCCACTTTTCCATGCTTGCATGGGTCAGTTGGAGATCACTGAGGCAGATTTTCTATGGCCAGATGCCCTTCTTGTCACCAATCTTCACCCATTTCCAGGCAGGATAGTATTTCGCCATTGTTTTCACAGAATCATCATCATCATTATACAGCCATTTTCCATGCTAGCATGTATTAGACAGTTTGGCAGGAGCTGGCTAAGCAGAAGACTGCACCAAATTTCACTGTCTGTTTCGGCATGGTTTTTACAGTTGAATGACCTTCCTAACACCAACTGCCCCACAGAATGGAAATAAATGATACTGCTCATGTGACAGTAACACAACTATCTGAAAATGTCATCGCAAGGTGACCTGAACATGCATATACACAAAGTGGCAGATTGGGTCTAAAACTATTGGTTACCAGGAGACTAAGGGGGCCCACCCTCAACTACAATGCTATCATTTATTTATTTATTTTGGTAAAAGGATTCTTTTCAACTGTCTACAAACACAGCCAGGCTGAAATAATGCATTCTTCCAGGAGTGAATAAAAAATTCTCAGACTTTAGGGGATGGGCCCCTTACATGCTAATATGGGCCCCCATATATGGATTCTAATGGCACAGTGGCCCACCCACTTGCCATCGGGCAAGCTGGCAACCTGGCTAGTCCACCACTGCACACACACACACAAAATGAGCTTCTATCCAGTTCCCATCCCCCAAATCCACTCACAGCTTTGGTCAGCCTGAGACCATAGTAAAAGACATGCTGTGGGATTGAATCCAAAACCATGTGATCAGGAAACAAACTTCCTAACCACACAACCATGCCTGCACTCACTATGTGTATGTGGGTTTTCTGCATGTCTTCACATTGATATTGTTTGAGCAATGGTGCAGCTTGGCCTTGGTCTTGTTGTCCTTAACAATACACCCCATAGCTCAGCTGTTTTAACCCTTTCAACAAGTGAAAACAAAGAGAGTAAAAAGTACCTTATTTGAAAAGTAAGGGTTAAGAACAGGAAGGTCAGAGATTTGCTGGAAGGGGTGGTTGATTAAATCAGTTCCAATACTTGACTGATACTTTATCTTATCAGCCCAGAAAGGATGAAGAGGCAAAGTTGACTCCAGTGGAATTTGAACTCAGAATGTAAAGGATCAGAACAAATATTGAATTCAAATTTTGGCACAAGGCCAGCAAGTTCAAGGGAGGAATATAGTCAATTACATCAACCCCCAGTGTTCAACTGGTACTTATTTTATTGACCCCGAAAAGATGAAAGGAAAATTCGACCTTGGCAGAATTTGAACTCAAATTTCAGAAATACAATGGTAACAATAAAATGAAAACATGGGGCCTTAGAAAGCGGAAAAGATTATAAACACGATTTCAATTTACCGAGCTCCAAGTTTCCATGACTTTAGAGTATGGTGGCCATAATAATAATAATAGCACCCTAGTCATAACACCTACATGAACTTCTAACTTGTCTCTTGAAGTCTCTGGGTGAGACTTGTGCAAATCAACTTGCACAAAAGCCTAACATTTGATAATAATAAAACAGATTTTGATTTAGGCACAAGGCCAATACTCTTGAGAGAAGAGGGTTAGTGAATACCATTCACCCTAGTACTTTACTGGTACTTCATTTTATTGACCCCCAAAGGGTGAAAGGCAAAGTTGACCTTGGCAATATCTGATCTCTTAATATAAAGAATCCAAAGAAATATACAATGTGTTTTGGCTGATATACAAATGATTCTGTAACCTTATTAAAGCTTGTTGCCTTAATAATAACTAGCTGGACCTGTGAAAACTTCACAGTAAACATAAAAAATGTAAACATCTGCAAATTGTGTGCTGGTACCATGAGAAATGTTTCTATATTATGACACAGACTATAGAAAGAAGTGGTAAAACTGATAACTATATAATCCAACCAAAATATCTCAGTTATACAAACGTAAACAGAATTACTATTTAGCCTCAAAATACATCGTACATATTCAGGGAGCCCTCTTGGTTTAGTGGTATGGAATGTTCTTCTGATATTCTTTTATTCTTTTACCTGTTTCAGCCATTTGATGGTAGTCATGCTGGAGTACTGTCCTTCAGTCAAAGAAATCGTCCCCTGGATTTATTCCCTGTAAGCCTGGTGCTTATTCTATCAGTCACTTCTGCAAATACCGCTAAGTTACAGGGACACAAACACTCCAGCATCAGTTGTCAAGCAATGGTAGTGGGAGGACACACACACACACACACACACACACACACACACACACACACACACACACACACACACACACACACACACACACACATATATATATACGATGGGCTTCTTTCAGTTTCCATCTATGAAATCCAACCACAAGGCTTTGGTCAGCCCAAGGCTGTAGTAGAAGACACTCTGTAAAGTATAAAGTTGAATTTCGTGTAGCCATCAGTTGGCAATTTTCTCCCCCACCCATTTTGTAGGGGTATTACCCAATTTTCTGGGCTCTTTTCACAGTTACACCCCATTTGAAATTTGCATTAGTTTTTTTTATGAAAAAAATGGAAGGGAGCAGGGCTTGTTCGTAGAGGGAACACTAAACATGCCTGATAAAAAGAAACATGGCCTTTCCCCCCAACTAAAAGACATGAGGATCTATCAAACAAGATGAATGAGTACCGGGGGTGGGAGAAAAGAAGAGAGAACTAACACTCGATCTTTCTAGAACTCCCAGAATGAAAACCTAAACACCTGAAAGACTTTCCTTCTTCGTTGTTAAAAGTAAAGAAGCTAAAAATAAGATCCATCGTATTTCAGTCTAATTGTCATTGTAAATGACTGAGGCCTTCATTGCTCCGTCTCTATCACTTCACTCTTTTTCTCTATGGTTAAGAGAGTGAAGGTGTGTGGCTCAGTGGTTAGGGATATTCGGCCTCTTGGGTCAGCCAAGATAGCTGACCCATTAACATGCTAGACACAATGCTTAGTGGCATTTCGTTCATTTTTACATTCTGAGATCAAACTTTGCCAAGGTCGACTTTGCCCTTCATCCTTTTAGGATCAATAAAATAAGTACCAGTCAAGTACCGGGATCAATGTAATCAACTCCTTCCTTCCCCCAAAAGCTGCTGGCCCTCAAAAACTCTGCCAATGTTTGAAGTCATTATTATTTGGTGGAATCTGAGTTCAAATTCCACCAAGGTTGACTTTGCCTTTCATCCTTTCGGGGTACCAGTCAAGCACCGGGCTCAAAGAAATCAATTTAGCCCTCTCCCGAAATTGCTGGCTCTGTGCCAAAATTTGAAACCATTATTATTATTATTATTATTATTAAGGCAGTAAGCTGTCAGAATCGTTAGTACATCAGATAAAATATTTAACAGTATTTTGTCTGTCTCTATATTCTGATTTCTAATTCCACAGGGGTCCAAATAAGTACCAGTTGAGCCCTGTGGTGGATGTAATCAACGAGTCTCCTCTTCTAATATTTTAGACCTTGGATTATTATCATCATCATTGTTTTGATTATTCTATTGAACTAAAATTATCAAATGATTTAAGTTTATTGTTTCAATGAGTTTGGCTGTTTTTAAATTTAAAAGATTTTCATGAATTTATATATTAATTGATTTATTTATACATTTATTTATTCTTGTTGATTCAATGATGTTTTGTTAGGACCATAATTGTGTTCGAGAACTGAGGAATTTGGTCCAACAACACCAACAGAAAATGTCCGAAATGCAAGTTGAGCTCATGGAACACAAATTACAACTGAAAGAACAGAAGCGAGAGATGCAGCAGCTAAAAGTAAGTCTTGAATTAAACTTACCGATGTCTTATTCCTTTCAGAATTTAAAACAATTTATAATAAATACATCTCTGCAACAGTAAGGAAGAAAGTCAAATATGTTACTTCTATATATATATATATATGTGTATGTGTCTGTCTGTATGTATGTATGTATGTATGTATGTATGCATGAAGGGATGCATGCTGTTTTCACCATTAGGGTCTCCAGTGACCTGCTGGAGTATCATAATGAAAAAGAAGGTGAAAAGGGCTGGAACAAGGACACAGCTTTGTTTCACACCATTGCTAATAGGGAAGAGATTGTTGTTATACCTGATCTAGCCCTGCTGGTTTTCATGCAGCTGGAGAATCATATTGAGGAATTTAAGGGGATATCCAAGATGCTCCATGATTTGCCATAGACCTTTTCTGCTCACAGTGTTGAATGCTTTGGTGAGGTCAACAAAGGTGATGCAAAGTCCTTTGTTTTCGTCTTAGCACTTCTTTTGAAGCTGTCTGAGAACAAAAACTGTGTCAGTGGTGCTCCTCTTTGCTCTGAAGCGCCACAGGGGTTCTGGGAGGTTTTCTTCTGCAATGGTGAGCATTAGTCAGTTGAGGAGTAAATACTCTGGCAAGGATTTTGCCTACAATGGAGGGCAAAGTAATCCCCTTGTAGTTGGAGCTGTCAAGTTTTTTCCCCCTTGTTCTTACACATGGTGATGATGACAGCATCACGGAAATCTTGTGGTAACTTTACCCTGCTGTCTACAGCAGATGAAAAGCTCACAGAGTTTGGGGTACACTGCTGTGTCACCAGCCTTCTGTGTCTGTGATTGGATTTCATCCACTCCTGCTGCCTTTCCACTTTTTAGTTGCTCTATTGCTCTGGTCATCTCTGAGGAAATCTCATCTGGCTCTAACTTCAAAAGCTGCTCTAGAATATGAATCACTTCTAACTCTTGGACTGAGTGGTTGCCACTGTAGAGAGTTTGAAAGTGCTCTGACCACCAGGTTCAAGTTGGAGGCCTCTCGTCTGCACTGTGCATGCAACCATAAACAGCTTTTAGAGTTTCATGAAACTTATTTTTTGCCAGTATTCCAAAGATTGAAAACTGTTGGGTTGTAAGGAATAGAAGAGCAACTGTGCAAATGTGTTTCAACTGTATGAAAGTGTTTAGAGTGAGGCCTATACAAATCTGGTAACAAGCCATGACTATATGTGAGATGCAAGCTCCATTTTAAACTGTTAATGATTTTAAGTAATTAGTGCTAAATACTGCATTTTTAAAAAATCTGTTAAAGGGCCTCAGACTGGTGGATGGGAAGGAGGGAGGGGGGTATCCTTCAAATGGAAACCTGGCCTGAACGCTTGAAACAAATATAGACTTTGTTAAAGGAACCCAAGGCGCCAAAAGGTGGTATTAAATTATTCTGTTATCCAGGGAAGCCATGGATGCAAAGGGTCAGAACAAATATTGCAAGATGTTTTCACAGGTTCTTCAATCCATTGTCTTGGATTGAGACTTTTTTATTGACTTCAAAGGGATGAAAAGTAAAGCTAATCTAACAAGTCCACCAATTGGTTTGCACATGTACATGTAGTGTACTTAAATGAGTTACATATGTTCTTGTAGCGTATATGTAATTAAATGTAACAGAATACAACAAAACAAAAAAAATAAAGCAATTTATAAAAATAAGGCATTACTGAATAGTCCCTTTTTGAGGAGTAGGGCCCACAATTGTAGGCCCATATCAACTGACTCACCTGAATTCCCTGTTCTTTGGGCTCACAGAATTTTAGACCCATATCAGTGGACCTATGTGGATTCTCTCTGTTCTTGCCTGGTGTTTGATTGAATTTCGTTGAGTGCATCTGCTGTGTGGAGTTGAAAGCAAATGAGGCAATGAATGTAGAGATATTTATAGTGATCCAGAGGGGAAGGTGCATGACTCAGTGATTTAAGCATCAGGCTCACAATCATGAGGTAGTGAGTTTGATTCCTGGACCTAGCTGTGTGTTGTGTTCTTGAGCAAGACACTTATTTCATGTTGCTCCAGTTCACTCAGCTACAGAAATGAGTTGTGATGTCACTGGTGCCAAGCTATATTGGCCTTTGCCTTTCCCTGGGATAATATCGGTGGCATGGAATGGGGAGGCTGGTATTCATGGGCAACTGCTGGTCTTCTATAAACAACCTTGCCTGAACTTTTGCCTCAGAGGGTAACTTTCTAGATGCAATCCCATGGTCATTCATGATCAAAAGTGGTTTTTACTCTTCAGAAGTAGTAGGTAGCAGGGTTAGGGACCAGAAAGAACATCAAAACTTTAAGAGTTGGGAGAACTTGTAGCTATTTGATGTCTGAAGGCATCTGTTTCTTGTTTGGTGGCAATCTTACTGGGTTTTTTAGTGCTCCATTTAAAGTCTACCAATTAGTGGAAGCCTTGTCTTGAGCTGCAGCATGTGGACCCCTTGGTGAGATTTTGGAGTTTCAAGCTTTGATTGTGTGATGATATGGACATCCCTAGTGGGAGAGGGTGGGAATGAAGCATGTTTGTTTCAAGAAACAACTGGCATAAGACTGAAAATTGTCCAGCTGGTACTTTCAAGTTAGCTAAACTTGAGTTTAGCTAACTTGAAAGTATCAGAAAATTCAGGTATGACAGGAAGGTGTGAAGTATGATGTTTGGATGATCACACACACACACTGAAGCTAACAAAGGAGCCTGTATGTGGTTGCTCGACCTGTTAGAAACATCAGCCAAATCTCGCTTAAATTATACTTTATCATCTGAAAGGGAAGGACACATTGAATAAGCAACTTTATTGAATCACAATTTAATTACAAAGAAACGGAAAGAGATAAAAAGTGGAGGGATTAAGCAGCAGAAAGTGGGGATACAATTTGCCATACACCCCAGAACAAATAGTGTGCTCAACAGTGCCCTGCAGTCATGACCACAATGGTGTTGACATGGAAAATGGTCAACAACACTTGCTGCACCAAGCACTCCACCTCACGGGGATCATTTCTCAGATAGGCCACCATTATCCCAATTTTGAAGAGGAAATACTACTAAGACATAATGGGTCATGATTGAACTGGAGAACTAAAAACAATAACAACATACACAGACCTTATGAGTGTCTAAACAACAACTAGATACTTGTTTACTAGTTTTCATTTTTGTTTAATTCATACTGACACAGCTCAATCAATCATTGATTAATTCTAAAGGCTCTCTATTCCCAGGAAACCTCTTCAAATTGAAATTGATTTCAACATTATGTTTTTTAGTTTCATTTTCCTTTCAATTTAAATTCACCTTAAACCTTTTGTTATCATATTTCTGTTGAAATACACTGTTTTTCTTAAATTAATTTTGAAAATAATGAAGACAACAGTAAAATATATTTTGTCATTAAGATGTTATTTGGAACAAATCAGCATGAAATTAAAATAAGTTTTAATTTAGATTGGTGGGAGGTAACCATGTGTCTACAGCAAGGCACCTGTTTCCATCTCTCTGTCACAACCTAACCATTCATCATCTGACACAAGATCACCTCCTCCAATGTTCCCTCCCCTCCCAAAGGATTCTTTGTCTTGGAAGTTACTTAGTGACCCTGCCAGTGCAGGTGACACTTAAAAAGCATCCAGTCCACCCTGTAAAGTGGTTAGCATTTGAAAGGGCATCCAGCTGTAAAAACTATTCTAAAACTGACCTTGCCTGTGCTGGTGTCACGTAAAAAGTAAGGGGTGGTTGATGTTAGGAAGGGCATCCAGCCATAAAAACTATGCCAAAACAGACAGAGAAATGTGGAGCGGTTTTCTGACTGGCCAGCTCCTGTTAAACCGTCCAACCCATGCCTGCATGGACAGAAGACATTAAATGATGATGTTGATCACTTTAAAGCAGGAAGTTTGTACTATGAAACCAGGAAAAGCCTCAAGCAGTTTGGTGTTTGAACGATTAATCTTAACTGATGTCTTGCTCTGCACTGTCCATAAATCATATGTTAGCCATTTTGTGCTTTGTCTCTGGGAGAGGTGTGTAACTTTACTAGCTTTGTGCCTCACTAACAATGGGTTCTACTGCATGGCACCTTGGGTGAGTGTCTTCTACTATAGCCCTGGGCCAACCCAAGCCTTGTGACTGAATTTGGTAAATAGAAATTAAAAGAAGCCCAGCATGTATACCATCATCAGTTGTAATTCATATCTTAGTTGTAGACCTGTAGCTATTGATTGAGACTCTTCATCTTGATGAGTGCAAGGAGTAGAGAACTCATTGTTCAAGCCACAGATGGCCTTCATGTGATTTTATTCTGGGTGAACCATGTGTTGGTCACAAGGTCCATACACTTGGTAACCCACCTTTGCCAGCAGCACCATTGGGATTGGTGACATGCTGGATTTGGTTAGGATGGTTGCAGTGGGCTGCCAGATGTCATTGACATAATCAAAATCCACCTTGTTCATGCTAGTCTGCATGGCAGCAGTGGTTTTATATCAGTTTCTTTCTCCTAGACAAACTGTGTGTTACTGTCTTTTTCTTTTGAAATCAAATGATAATTGTAAATGAGTGTTACTGTTCTACAAGCTTTGATCTTCATTCCAATTTTCCATGGAAACATGTCTGGTCATGGGGAAACATCACAGGTGAATGTTGACAATAGGAAAGGCGTTCACCTATAGAAAATCCACCTCAACAAATTCCATTGAACCCTTATGAGCATGGAAACTGGAAAAGTAGACATAATGATACAGCTGTAAAACAATTGCTTCACCAAAATCTGTTCCTACTGGGCTACTTTGGGGGAGGGGGAATTTTTTTTTTTAAATGGAAAAAGAATGCAGGAAAATAAGAGTAGAAAATGTGATTTTGATGATGATCTTTTTAATAATCTTGTTGTTGCCAATAAAACGTCACTCTTTTCTAACCCTTTTGGATACCAACACACCTGAGACCACTTCTGGTTCTATGATACAAACCTCCTGTTTCAAAATGATCTGAATTAAAAAACCTTTCATTAAAATTTCATATTAATTTATGCTCCAAATTCCAACTTAGTAATGACTCTAGCTTAGTAATGACTCAATGAATTCTTCATTATTTAAAAAATTCTTTGAATCAAAGGCAATATATTTCAAAGGAAATATTGTAATGAAAGATTAAGGTGATGCTAATTGATTTGTAAATACGATATGGTACCTGTAGTGACGTTTTTAAATTAATATAAACATTAATCAATATAATGGATGATCACTGTCTCTTTTAATCACCTCACCTATTTCTTAACTGTTTTGTAACACAATGCTTTTGTTTAATTTAGTTTTGCAAATAATGAAGAATTTAGTAAAATAAATCATTAATAAACTGGTGTTCAGAACATAAATTAACATGAAACTTTGATGGAAAGTTTTAATGTAGATCCCTTTAAAACAGTAATTTGCATCATAGAACAAGGGGCAGCTTTCAAACAGGTTGGTATCAAAAGGGGTTAACCTCTCTTGAAACCATCTTTATTGAAACCTTATCTGTTGATTCAATTACTGTTCAGTTCTTGCTACCAACACTATCCAACATGTACAACCCATAACTCTCCTTGTAGGAATACATGCGCTGTATGAGGGTTTCAAACCCCCGGATTAGAGAGATGCAGTCAGAAATGGAAAATGCAGATGTTGTTAGGTAAGTAATACATTAACGCAGACATCTTCCACATTGTAGAAGCATTGCACTGCTGCAAATTTTGCCTTAATCTGAAATTCTATAACATGAAATCTGTTTTTCTGTTGATTTGCATTGTGTATGGAAAAGAGTTACTTGTATCATGATGATTCACACTAGGTGTCAAAATGCCAACACTATGAGTGCTACTCAATGCTCTGTGAACACTGTAAAGGCTGTGAGATGTCATAGGAACAGCTACAACAGAGACAATGAAGCTGTGGCCAGTAGGAAGGGACACAGTAGGCATTCTAATTGCGTCTGCAGTTAGAATTCATCAAACAGCTGCAGGACAAGGTGATGGTAGATTTGAGCAAGGGAATCCAGGATCTGACAAGAGAGGTGGGTGTTAGAGTTGCCACCAAGATACTGGCTCTGAATTTGGACCTTCACTGCCACTTGTACAAGGGGTGCAAGGGATAAATTCTGACAGTCAAGGCTAAAGACAATGAAGCCGCTTAACGAAGGCAAAGAAGCTAAGACATCCTGTTGAGCTGGGGGATGATTTGGTTCTTCTCAGATGAAAATAACTTCTAGCAGAACCTGTTGCACAACACCCAGGACAGCACGTGACTTACCTACAATCCATGTGATGTCCCACATACCATGAAAACCAAGTTCTCCCAAACTGTGATTGTCTTTGGGTATACCTCCAGTGAAGGCTCTTTGAACGGAGCCTTAGGCTCAATTCAGATGGCTGTGTGAAGCTGCTGGAGACTGTGGTCAATCCCTGGCTGGAGAGGGTTGCTGCTGGAAGGCCATATGTGTAGCAGCAGCATTTGGTTCCTTGCCATACCTTCAGAAAAAGTCAGAAGTGGTTGTCAGAGAATTTCTGCGACTTCACCCACTACAATTTCTGACCCCCTGATTGTAATCCCATGGGTTACTATGTGTGGAGTATGGTTGAGAAAAATACCAACCACTCTGATTGCAATACCAAGGCTGACTTGATGGCCAAGATCAAGGAGGTGCTCAAAGATCTTCCTAAGGACACACAGTATGGAATGCATGCACCAGGTTCCAGAGCTATCTTGAGACCATAATGGAAGCTGATCGTGGCTACTGTAAGTAAACTGTTATCTCCCAGCCATAATCTACTTGATGTGCTTTGGTTTTTTTTTTTAAATACTTTTACTTCTGCTTGGAAATTTAGCTTGAACAGCTTGTATGCGATAGGACATAAGACTACTGAATCTGTCAGCTAATTATCTGAGTATTATGCTGAATTGTATAAATGTAAAAATATTCTAATAAATTACTTCATCTTTAAGATTAATACTCTGAAAAATTATTACTGTATCAACAGCAGCTACTTCTCCCAGGTATTTTGACAATTAATTAACTTGTGGCATACTAATCAGCAGTGATTGAAATATAGGCATGTACAATCATATATTAAACTAGCCGTACCTGGCCCAAATACTGCACTAATTTTATGTTCAAACTGGTCAGATCTGGCCTCTCACACTTACACTATAATGTCATTAAAAAATAACACTCACATCATTGAGATATCGAAGCTGTGAGATAATGCAGGATTAATTTAATGCAAGATGAAGAAATAAGCATTACATTTGACAGAGTGATCTGAATGCTAAAGAGTTAACGTTCATATTCTTTCCTTTTTTGAGTATACATGAATGTGTTATATGGAATTGTGCACACATTTAATTAAGTGGTTTCTCAAAGCTACTTAATTTAAAAATTGTTAATTATCCTTTTTGATAATAACGATATTATCATAGAAATATAGAACATTTAATTTCAAGAACATTTACATAGTTTATTAGTATATTATATTAACCCTTTAGCAATTAAATCAGCCATATCTAGCCCAAATATGTTGCATGTTTTGTGTTCAAGCTGCCCCAATCTGGCCTCTCATACCTATCATACAATGTAATTCCAAACAAAACAATCACACCATTAAAATCTCAAAGCTATGAGATAATGTAAAATTAATTCAAAACTGTGGATATATAAGTATTATATTTAACAGAGAAATCTGAATGCTAAAAGGCTGATATTATAATATGTTATATATGAAATTATTGCATTATCTTTCATGTGAAATGGTTTACTATAACCTTCATCTAATTCGTAATTTCTTTGAATTATTTTTATGAAATTCTTCCCCTTTTCAAATTATTATGAGCACATGAAACAATGATGTATTTGTTCATTGTTAACATGTTCTTGGATGGGAAATGCTTTTGACTTGGATTTTGTTTTTGGAGAACAACTTCTCCCTTTAGACTAGTGATTCTTAAATGGGGTCCATATGACCCTCAAGGACCCACATAAGATTTTGTTGTTAAAGATTATGTGGAATAAATTAGTTATACTTCTACAATATACAAAATATTTTCACAAATTTTTTTTTTTATTAAATTTCTTATATTTAATTATACAAATATAATAAGATTTTTAAGACATCAAATGGCTATGAGGATCCACTTCAGTAAAATAGGAATCAAAGGGGTTCATAGGTAAAAAAAAAGGTTGAGAAACACTGCTTTAGACAATATATGTTGACAATACACACACTTCAGTGAGAGACACTGTTCACATCTCTGAAGCTAAAACAGAACAATTGTTTTAATAGAATTCAGCAAACAAAATATTTGCTGATACATTCTAAGACCTGTGTAGTTGACATTGCATTATCATGAGTAAGCAAAAACACAAGAATCAAAGCAATGATGTGTATATTCATTCCTAGCACATTCCAGCAGACTTGGATGTAAAAATTCGTTCTCTGTTGTTTTAAATTTTAGTAAAATTTTACTTTTTCTTTGTTCTCTCTTTAGATGGGTATCAAACCTTCAGAAAGCTCGTGTCACTCGATGGGGTGGTATGATTTCTACACCAGATACTGTATTACAGGCTGTCATCAAACGAGCCCTTATTGATAGTGGCTGTCCTCCACATATTGTTAATGAACTTATGGAAAATGCCCATGAGCGGCGCTGGCCTCGAGGGCTTGGTACCCTTGAGACACGACAGCTTAGTCGACGGCAGTATGAAAACTATGTAACAAAACGTATACCAGGTTAGTTCAGGTGCTTTTTTTTTTTTATTAATTTTCTTTTAGTCGCAAATATGCTCTTACTCTTCATTTCTTTGGAAAACAATGATAAGCCTTTCGAGAAGAAAGTTCCATTGTCTAATTTTATGTTTATTTTATTTTATTACTATTATCATGTGTGTGTGTGTGTGTGTATTGGTGTTAGAACAGTCTGGAGTGATAGAGATAAAACTGAAAGTAGAATCATGTTAGTAGGTTTATGACCTATGCACTCACACCCCTCCATGTAGACCCAGATTTAGTACTGCTAGCTAATAAGATAGTTGCCAACACAACAGGCTTGCCATGACACATTGGTGTGTTGTGATTTAAAAAAAATAATAATTCAAGCCTTTTAAAAAATTCATATTAATGCTTCGTCATCTTGAAAAATATTTTACCCATAATTTTGTTAAACATAAATATAATTAATAAAATAAGGTAAACAATATTTACCTTTTATTTTTCTGAATTTATAATCCTAAAACAATTTCTGGGGCCAGCTACTTACATTGAAATCTTATATTATAAAAGAAGTGAATCTCCGTCTGACTGTCCATTGCAGCATCTATTAGGGAGAGGGAAGAAAAGAGGAGGAATCGAAATATACATCACAATGTACTTTTAAAAGAAGTGGGGAGAAAAAGTTGAGAGAGAAATACACGAGAGAGAGAGTTTTTGAAAGTTAGATAGTCACCATAGTAACTAACAAGTTTTGATTTAAAACAGGAATTTTAGGTGCAAGTCTGTCAACACAATATAACACAATTAAAAAAAAAAGACTGTAATAGTTAGTTTTTTGTGGTTGTTTATGTCTGTATGTTTCTATGTCTTTCAATATATAGACAAAACAACACAAACTTTAAATAGAAGGGGAGGAGAAAAAGTTGTTGAGAGAGAAACACAGTAAGAGAGAGTGTGTGTGTGTGTAAAAGATAGGTAGGTAGTGTTGTCACCAAGTTTTGATTAAAAATGCAGGAATTTTAAATGCAAGACTTCAAAAACAGGCTATATGTGTATATATGATGCATATAGTGTTGCTTGTTTGTGTGTGTGTTTCCATGTCTTTCAACTTATAGACAATGCAACACAGACTTTAACAAAAGATTTTCACTTTGAACAATTTATGAAGATACATGCATGATTAACAAATATTTTTACCAACAGATTAGCAATGGGTTTCTTGCCTCCATTTGAAAGGTGTAGCAAATTCAACCAAATCAGAATTGAATATTTGGTGGGGGGGGGGGAATTTTAAGCATGATTGTGTGGTTAAGAAGTTTGCTTCTTGGCCACATGGGTATCAGTTTCAGTCTCACTACATGTTGCTTTGGGCTAGTGTTTTCTACAACTACCTTAAATCCACCATAAAGCCTTTTGAGTGGTTTTGGTGGATGGAAATTGAACGAAACCCATTGTGTGTGTGTGTGTGTGAGATCATCATTTAACGTCCCTTTTTACCATACTGCCATGGGTTGGACAGTTTGACATAAACTGACAAGCCAGTGGGTTGCACTGAGCTCCATTATCTGCTTTGGCATCAAGGTTTCTATAGCTGGATGTGCTTCCAAACACCAACTACTTCGCAGAGTGTACAGCATGCTTTTTTTTCATAGCACCAGCACTGGTGAGGTTAGCAAGTAACTCACAAGGCAAGATGCCTCGACTGAATGAGGTATAGTATTGAGGGACAGAAGTGTCTTGCTGAAGAGGTGAATACATGGCTTCACCTCTTGGAAAGATAGAGAGAGAGAGAGAGAGATGGGATAAAGGAACAGAAAAGGTAAATGGGTAAGTAAGTCCACTTGGGTGAAAATAGTACAATAGATGATCAGAGAATGGGATTGAGTCAGATGCAATGAATTTGGGGTGAGGATAAAGAGAAAGGAAATAGGAGTGGGTCAGAGAGGAGAAGGTGGCAAGGGACAGCGTAGTGAGGATATGATATAAAGTGTAGGGGGGGGATAAGTGATATCATTTACAGTGCCTAGGTGACTGGACACTGATTGAAGAATGGGTGTTAGAAGATGAGTTGTACCCATTAGAAAATATTACCTTAGAAATAGGTGAGGATTGGCAACAGGAGGGTCATCTAACCGTAGAAAAATCTGCCTCAGCAAATTCTATTGAACCCAAGCAAGTATGGAAAAGTGTACATTAAAACAACAACGATAATGATGATGACGATGAGTCTCCTGTTTACTGATACCATTTATTTTTGTGTTCTTGAAAGGAAAACAAGCTGTGGTGGTCATGTCATGTGAAAATGAACACATGCCGGAAGACTTAATACTGGAACCAGGTCTTGTAATGATCTTCGCGCATGGTGTGGAATGAGGTAAGGTCTTATTGTTCCGTTTGGTCATTCTTTCTTAGAATACAACAAATATTACTGAAACATTGATATGTTTATCGTGTGTAGAAATATTTTAAAGAATAAGTCTACTGGCCAGTTAATGCAAGCACGTTTTCAGCTGATGGAAAATAATACAAAAGGCACAGTTCTCATTGCATTTTAAGCAAAGAAAATCTTGGCTGGGTTTTGTGCGTAGATTATAAACAATGAAGTATAATCTGGTGTGGAGGCGCAATGGCCCAGTGGTTAGGCAGCGGACTCGCGGTCATAGGATCGCGGTTTAGATTCCCAGACCGGGCGTTGTGAGTGTTTATTGAGCGAAAACACCTAAAGCTCCACGAGGCTCCGGCAGGGGATGGTGGCGAACCCTGCTGTATTCTTTCACCACAACTTTCTCTCACTCTTACTTCCTGTTTCTGTTGTGCCTGTAATTCAAAGGGTCAGCCTTGTCATACTGTGTCATGCTGAATATCCCCGAGAACTACGTTAAGGGTACACGTGTCTGTGGAGTGCTCAGCCACTTGCACGTTAATTTCACGAGCAGGCTGTTCCGTTGATCGGATCAACTGGAACCCTCGACGTCGTAAGTGACGGAGTGCCAACAACAACAATAATCTGGTATTGAATTTTGGCACAAGGTCAAGAATTTCAGGGGAAGGGGGAAGTCAATTACATCAACCTCAGCATTCAATTCGTTATTTTATTGACCCCAAAAGGATGAAAAGCAAAGTTGACCTCAGTGGAATTTGAACTAAGAATGTGAATACAGACAAAATGCCACAAAGCATTTTTGCATTTTGCCTGGTGTGCTAACGATTCTGCCAGCAATAAAAACAGACACTGCACCTTTAGCATTAAGTAATATCCTGACTTGTATATGCAGATATCTGTATCTGTAAATGCTTGAACATTGTCAATGAGTGTCATCTGTTAATCTCATAATCAATTCGCATGTATAAAGAGATGCATAAACTTGCATATGAACATAGCAGAAAATAAAACTATGAACTGCAATATAAAGTTAATTTCAACTAGTAGCTATGGGTATTTATATGAAGCACCTGAATAAATACCTAAGTTTGGACCATAACCACATGCTAAAGGTTGGTCCAATGACTAAGGTCAAGCAGTAGTGACCTTATAGTTGAGTGGTGCTGTAGAAATAGTCGCCCACATCAAAGTACTTGGAACTAAATCATTCTGGCCTGATATTACATTAGAGCTGTTAAATCACATCAAGGTTCAAAAAAAAAAAAGAGGGCAATAGTTAAAAAAAACTTGAGAAATGCTGCATTGGAATCTGCTACTAACAGCTAATAATCCTTTCTACTTTAGGCACAAGGCCCGAAATTTTGGGGGAAGGGGCCAGTTGATTAGATCGACCCTAGTACGCAACCGGTACTTAATATATCGACCCCGAAAGGATGAAAGTAAAAACAGATGAAATACTGCTAAGCATTTTGCCCGGCATGCTAACGTTTCTGCCAGCTTGCTACCTTACTAACAGCTAATATTGAGAAAAGAAATTAAAATGAGCTAAGGGATGTAACTCGAATGGACCAATGGGGATAATGTAATGCCGTTTTCAAAAAACTCTTAATTGGAATTTCCCCCTTTGGAGAAAGGAGTGAAAAACGTAGCAGCAAGGGGAAATAACTTCAGGAAACTGAAAATGAATTTCTCAAAATTACATTACTGAGGCAAGGGTCATGTCTTTGCTTGCAGGTATGGGACAACTATGAACATGTTGTTTCCATGCTATTAGATCTCATCAGTATAGTACAATCTAACAAAGCTACAGATTTTTATGGCTAATGAGAGATTGGCTAAGAATTTCTTGAAAATATTTTGCTATTAGATGACTTCTCAGCAACTAATCAACAACTTTTGATAAATTGTCTTTCACTTTTAGAC